>NW_017537024.1:179975-243920 GCF_001853355.1 Bactrocera latifrons
CACGTAGCGAAAAGAAGAAACGACTGGCGCGCTGTTGTTAACTCGGCTATAATCGCGTAAGCGGTGACTACGCCAATCAAGAAGAAGAAGACGTCAACTAAATTCACATTATTTTCAATGCTTTCACACTCGTAATCATAATCAGTCAGTTAAAATGTGCTAATGTAAGACAAGATGCTTCCAGCAACCATTTATCTGAGCTCCACCTCTTACTAAGAAAGTTTCCTCCAATAGAATTATTCTAGGATTTAAAAGAAATCGATATTTTTGAATTGAAGTGCACTTTAGAACCCTTAGAATGTTTTTAAGTTTATAGAAGAGTAAAGTCCTGTCCAATCCGTAAAACTATCGAAAGGTTTGGTTCAGTTAGGCACTCTGAGCCGTTTAGCCTTTTTTAATATGTCAATTGAAAAGCCCCAATAGATGGCGTTCCTAGAATTAGATTCCTATTATAAATATTTTGACAAATTTGACACCTATCGGATCATGTGAACTATATCATTTTGAGTGAAGCGCCTTTTGTTATTGTCAAAAAATGGATAAAATTTAATTTCGCATTTTTATAAAATATTGCTTTTTGAAGAGATAAAATACATTTGAAGCATAAACTTAGAGTGATGACGAGTTTCTAAATACTGTCTGAGGAAAATCAATCATCAAAGATTGGTATTGGTGAAATGAGCATCGGAAACGTTGAAAGCAGTGGACACCCAATCGAGATTATTACCGACGAAAACATTAAAAAAAAAAAACAAAAAATGCTACAAAATAATTGTGGATGACCGTAAAGTGCAGTAGTTCGATATAGAAGGCACTTTAAAGATCATAAGGCATTTAGTCATTGTAACTAACATACAAGGTGCGAAATTCCTTCGAAACTGTGCGTGAATTCATAAAAAATCAGCCGAAATCATCATCGAAATTCATGGAAATGGAATTGAACATCTCCGAAACATCGATTTATCGCATTTTGACCGAACGTTTGGGCTTACGAAAGGTGTGTGCACGGTTTGTTCCGCACAAATTGACGGACGACCTAAAATTCCTCAAAATGCAAGATTCGAAGGACGATTATTTGACCGAAAATCACATTTTAACCATTAACCACTACCCGTATTCACCTGTTGCGGCACCGTGCAAAATGCATTTGCCCATGAAAGGAAAGCGTTACGCAGCGTAGACGCAATTCAAAAGGCTTGCACCGTCATACTGACGGCTATACCGGCTAACGAGCTAAAACATTCGTTCGACATGCTTTTGGACCGTGTAAAAAGCTACATTGAAGCAGAGGGAGACTATTTTGAGTAAAATAAATTGATTTTGCCGAAAAAACCATTTGTTTTGTTGTTTTTTTAAAGTTCTGTTTACTTTGGAAAGCACCTTGTAAAAGGTAAAAAATTTAGTAATAATAACTCTCATTTACAGATACTGTAGGTTAATACATTGCTGAAGAATTGAGAAGCAAGTAGACTAGTTACAAGTAAGACAAGTCATAAGTTTGACACAAAAGTTTGTCAAGATGAGGGACTTCATTGACTCATGGTAAGTCTTGATAAAATTAAAGAAAAACATATTTAAAATTTCAGTTTCGAGTATAATACATATGCAATAATACTAATAGGAAATAAAGTATCTAAAAGAATTTGAAACTATTCACTGCACTTAGTTATAAGTCATTCACATTTCCAGGGATTTTTTCGTTCAATTCCAATGATCTGCGTAAATTTCCTGCCATTAATGATGATTTCATAGAATTTCCGTAATTAATAATGAATAATTATTCGTTAAGTGATAAGCGTAGATGGGCGCTTACTCTATGAGTTCATGGTGAAATTTTTCTTTCAAATTGATTTATATTAATTATTATCATTTTAGAGTATGTCATCATTAAATCACAAAGAAATGCCCACAATTGGGAATATTAAGAAGGATTAGTAATTTTTAAGACGGTCACGAGAACTTTAGCTCAAAAAATGTGTAGTCATCGTTACAAGCAAGCTGTAATACAAATATATGCTATGGAAGAGTGCTCGTGATTAGCGTTATTGACGGAATGTATTAAATATTTGTATATTTATAATATTTTAGAGCCCAAATTCAATAAGTTAAATGTTACGTGTTGTGTTTGCAGTGTACACAGGGTTGAGCATGCGTATACGTAACATTAAAATGCTGGAATTTCACGAAATTTCTTTTATAATTATTTTAATATTATCTTATCTTTAAAATTCTTAAAATCTTAAAAAAAAAAAACTATCTTTATTATCTTTAAATTTTTTACAATTAAAGAAAACTTTCTTCTTACTAATTTAATCGTTATACATATATCTATTTGATATAATATAATTTCAATGAATTTTTAAAATCAAAAATAGATTTTGGGTTAAAATTTAGTGTTGAAGTGTTTGAAAATGGTAAAAAGCGTAAAAAATCATTAAATAAGATGAAACCCAGACAAAATAAGAAAAATTAAAGGAAAAATAATTAACGGTCGATCTGAAGAAAAGAGGAAGGGGAGAGAGTTGGTTGATTTTTTAAGGATTAAATACGTTGTATCTCGATTTCCGAGTCCGATGGAGCTGGTATTACGAATTATGTGGTAGATAAATAAAAAAAAAGAGGCGTTGATTAATTTGGTAAATTCTTAATTTTTATTTTTTCAGAAAACCTATGATACTACCGTATATTTTCTTCTAATATCAGAAATCAACGATAGATTTCAACGATAGCTCTTAAATTTTATTTTCATACATTTTTTATCTACCCTTTCCTAATGTTTTTCAAGCTATTATGACTTTTTTTGTTTTCAAAAAACAATTACGCATTACCCAATTTCATCATAATGTATGAGCAGCTTCTAAAGTACTACCGGAAGTGAGTGACAGAGATGTTGCTGGAAACCATACTTAGTCATAGTTACAGTCAAAAAAAAAAAAAATTATAATTATCAATATTGTTGACATTTCTTCGACCACAAATGATTAATGGGCCAATGCTTTATATAAATATTTGGTCTGATACTATTGCTACATATTCCCCTAGCTAAAAAATGTGTGCCTAATACATACAATACTATGTACATATTTACAATGGGTTGGGTTTTACTAATCCAATTTCCTCGCTGATAACACCGTTCAGAGTAAACGTATGCATAAACGTGTGGAAGCAGCCAAATGTTGGCATGCACATATGTATGTATGAATTTAAGCATTATGGTTCTCATTACGTGTACACTTATGGGCTCTAGACACGAGATAACACCATCACGTGATGTACTATGTTCACGATTTGTATAACGCCTTTTTGATCTCAGAACGGTTCATGTGTGCAAAATGCATATACTTGTAAGTATATACATACAAACATATGTATGTTATATGTTTGTGAGTATGTATGTACGCCATACATGCACCTACATCGTTATAACTAGACAATTTCGAATCATAAACGAGCAGTAGTTGTTAGCTTAGCATGATAAGAGCGTATGCAATTACTGATTTCAAATGCTCTGCACCGTTTTCCTTTCATGTCTGTATGTATGTAGGTATGAAGGTGTGTATGTATGTTCGCAGGCAATGGAAATTGAGGCAAACTATGAAAATGTTGTCGTAGGTCATTGACTAAATACTAGTAGAGATATGTTAGCTGCAGCTGTTCATGGACTTTAGAGCATATGTGCCTACGTTCTTGACTAAATTGAATGCTGATAGCGCAAAAAATATATAAGTAACGTGTGTAAATGTTGCACATGCACACATACATATACATACATCCGAGTGTGCATTATGGCGTTAATGTATGTTAACGGCAATTTGCGTATAATAAATTTAATCTGATTTCAAATAATTTAATCACTTTAAACAAAGCCGTGGAATATGCAAATGATTATTGTAGTTGTTAGAGCTTAGATAATTCGAGACGAAATATTTGTCTTTGATAAGTATTTTAGCATTGTTTCGTAATTATATAATAATTGAAAAAAAAATCATTTCTGCCTTGCATTATATATATTATAGATATCACTGTGTAAGCACTTAATCCAAATAAAGTTGGTTTATAAGAGTCGAAGTCTAAGTCTAGCCCCTAACCCGGCATTTTGCTGACAGTTCACGCCACTAATTTAGCTTTTCATACAGCACCATCGGGAAACTGATCACATTAAGGATCCCAGAGAGGGACATTATGAAATCTTCACGTGCTATTCCTAGCAGCATCTTTTCCGCACAAATACCTCCGATAAATACATATGTGGTCGCGGTGGAGTTGCAGAGAGCATTCTCATGGACGGATCGAAACTCAAGGGGAAGGTTGGAGAACAGTCTTCTGTCGGAAAATCTCAATCAACATTCGTTTCTGACTGTTAGACCACGTAAGCGGCTTTCACGCTGAAGTTACCGCCACCATGTAAGCAACAGATGTAATTCTCCGATATAGAGCTCTTTGTAGGCTCCGATAACAGAGTCGCTATGCAGCCCTCGAGCTCGCAGACAGTGAGCACACAGCTAGTAAAGGAGTGCAATTCCTCCTGGCCACGGCGTAATCATCGGCAAACCGTTTAAAACTAATGACATTGCAACAAGGCGACCTTACCCAATGTCCATCAAGATGAGTACGAGCAGGAGTTCGGGTGCTGGATTTATGGACCTCACATGAGCTCACCAAGCTTCGGACAGCAAACTGTATTTGTAGAGGTGCTAAAGCATCTGACCCAGAGTGGAACGTAATAGGCTTATTGAACTACTAGCTCTTAACAAGGTTCACATGATAATGATGCCCTAACTAGATACTATCCCTTTGACACTTACGGGGTGAGTCTAAATACTTTGGAGAACGCATATAGACAATTTCTCTTTCACTATTCAGCTTTGGTCAGACTAATGCTGATTGGCTGGAATTGATAATAACAGCTTGACGGGCTCCAGGCGTTTGATCGATATGCGAGGATCTTATTGATGTAACCCTATTAGATGTGGCATCACAACGGATAGATGCCTCTAGCTGTCCAAGTGGAAATATTCGCGGCCACACGAGAAATCAGCAATCCATCCTCAAAAAAAAAAAAAAACAAAAAAAAAACAANAAAAAAAAAAAAAAAAAAAAAAAAAAAAAAAAAAAAAAAAAAAAAAAAAAAAAAAAAAAAAAAAAAAAAAAAAAAAAAAAAAAAAAAAAAAGGCCCGAAATTTGAGCGCAATAATTGATGAGCTTATGCTTGTAAAAAAGAAGTAATTGGGAGTCAAAAATTACTTATTCATGAAACATGAAATTTCGAATAGCTAGCTGAAATAATTTTTTCAACAATTATACATTTGTTAAAACCCAAAAAATTTCCTGAACATTGCCTGCTGGTGGGGTTAACATGTCAATGCAATGCAAACAAAAAATCTTATTAACATTTTCTAACAACTCTGTTAATGGTATGCTCAATACATTCTCGGCTATGACTGCTCAGATTACTTAACATTATTGTAGCCTACTTTCAGGCTATATTAGTTGTGATGCATACAATCGCTACGTGGAAAAAATTACCACATACAATTTTTAGATACAAATAAACAAATATGCAAACACAAAAAAGTGAGCTCAAAATTAATTTAGTAATTAAACAAATTTATGCATCACTTACCATGATATGAAACAGTAACGAATGAGATTTGTACGCAGGTCTCAGTACAGCCGATTGGTTTTAGTGTGCGCACAAATTGGCCATCCTGTATGGTATACACGTTCACAGTGCCGTCCTAAAACATAAAATGCATACAAATAAAATTAGAATACAATCAAAAATCAAATTACGGTAAATTTAGGTAAATTACCAGTGAACCCGAAACGACCATATCCAATTCAGTATAAATGGCGACACTCGAAATGGCATCATCGTGACCGTAGAGTGTGGTCAATGGTTTGGGCGAGAAGGCATTCTGCGTATTCAGCTGAGTTATCGCCTGCAAATGGGCCTGCCCAGTAAGCGCATGCATTGGAATGTTTGTGCTGGCCGGCACATTGCCGTACTGTTGCGTCTGTATGCTCCAAACGATGCAGGTACAATCACGAGAACCGGTCACTAAGTAAGAGCCGCAGTTGTCCAACGCCAGGCAGGTGATTATGTCTAATAGAAATGCAAAAATATTTCGACTGCTTAAAAGGACAAAGGGGTGTAAACTTCGTTAACAAACCTAAGTGACGCGTTACAGAGGCTACGGTTTTTCCCTTATGTAAATTATAGACACGCAGCGAGTTATCCCAGATGCCGCCGGCATACAAAAGCTTACCATCTGTGCTCACGGCGTACAGTTGTGAGTGTGGATTTTGTGAGGGATGGAAGGGGCCAAAGATGCGTTTGCGATTTCTAGCAGAATAAAAAGTTATAAATAACCAAACAAATAGAGCTTTAAATACTTTTCAGATTAAGGAAAATGGTTTGCTCATAACATCATTCGAGTTCTTTGGAAAGTTTTTATGATATTATTATATTTCACCTTTACTTACTTCAAATTCGTAGTTGTTGCATCGATTTCCAGCAGAAATCCTCGATCCTTATCATAGGACATCCATGAATTAGCACCAAGTATACATGATTTTGATATGCTGACAAGCACATCCGGACTGAGTTGTAGAAATGAGCGCGGCGGACTGCGCGGTGCGCTCAGGAAGACAATTGGATCTTTTGGCGTTGACAGCTCGCAATAATATTGCACAATCTTATCGAGAAATTGCGTAAGATCCGGTCGTTTCAATTCGGCGCGCACCAGTTTGAGTGCCGTCTCCTCTTGTGTCAAACGACGCGGATGTGGTTCACGCAATAATTGTGATGGCACTTGACCGAAGTTGTTGATCATACCTTCAACAGCTTCACGTTCAACGGGATTGGTGATTTTATCCAAATCGACAGCACCTTCATATGAACAATAGTAAAAAACGTTGAGCGCTTCGACAGCTTTGGGGCCTTTCTGTTTGTAGCTGTGTTAAAATAATAAGGGTGTGAGACTTAATATACTGCAGGGAAACGTTTTGTCATGGAAGTACTCACCCGAATATCAAATCGATCCAATGATGCAGATTTTGACTGACATATTCCGATTCTAAAGCACGTCGGTGTATAGCTATAAACTCCTCTGGTGTGTTGGCCCATGTTGGCAGTATGACGTCATCCACTTTTTCTTTTGTTATTTGCAAGTGACCCAAATCAAATCTAAAGTTGGCAAATTATTTTTATAATGCAATTATAGTTGCATATTTCAAAATATAAATACTTGTTCTTATTTTTCAGAAATTCGGGAAAATAAAAGAATTCTGGTATCAGCTCCTTCACATCGTTCGGATTGTCCATTAACAATTTCCACGTTTGTGGTATCGAGTGGAATTGCCGATCGGCCACATCGAAGCGTCCACTTTGCAACTCAATGTGTAGCGACGTAAATGGTTCCACGCGCAGCAAATAATGCAAAACACCGCCAGAATTTGAGTAATGTGTGCCGTAATGGAATTTCGGTATCGCACCCGAGGGGTCTTCGAAGGACTCGTATTTGATGCGCACACCAGCCTCATTTTTAGGATTGATCTAAAGTTTGTGTGAGTTATAAGTGTATAAGAGATGTGAAATATAATGCGTTTTCAAAGTAGCTTACCACGCCAACAGGCTTGGAAAGATCGCGAAAAGATTTTGGATCGGTTAAGTCTAAAACATCGCTGGTATAATCCGACAATATCCAAGGAAATACTGGGTACTGACTGAGGTCATTGTAGGAACGGCCTAGAAAGGAATGAAAACAAATAATAAGCTATGTAACTGTACTTAGTATTGTAAAAAGTGATTTCAAAAATAATAATTGATTTTTGAAAAAATGGCGTCAAAAATGTTTAAGAAGGTGGTGTGAAAACTTTAACCCGATTGGTCCAGAGGATTCGGAGAAAATTTCCTTACCGGCTCTGAAAACAGGGTTTCACGAAAAACAACAATTTAAAGATTTCATTTGTTGTTGTTGTTGTAGCGGCAGATTTCTGCCGAATTCAGTTACTTAGAACCGACAGTAGTGGGAACGGAAATTTGATTAGTCAGCTACTTTCAGCGTCGGCTGAACCGATCGGCTTGGTAATCTGCACTCAAAATTTTAAAGGACAAAAAGCGTCAAATATATTTTAGAAGAAGAACTTTAAGCCGATTGGTCCAGACTACTCGGAAAAAATTTCCTTATCGGCTCTGAAAACAGGGTTTCGTGCAAAAACCGCGTTTAAAGACTTGATTGATTGTTGTTGTAGTAGCTATAGAACTCTGCCGAGTTCACGTTCCTTGACCTGATAAAAATCCGGGTTCGTTCCGGTTACGTAGAACCAACTATCATGGGAACGGAAATTTGACTGATAGGCGGGTTTTAGAGTCGGCTCTCAAAACCCCTTTTCGTTGTCTAGAAACGCTGTTTAACTCAATCTTACATATACCTAAATATTTTTGTCGAATCGACTTCAATTTGGGCAATCCTCTCAAATATACATATATATAACGTCAAACTCGTTCAATCAAAGCACTGACTTGACTTACCAGCAATTGTGTTCAAGTACATAAGATATTCGAAATTGGAAATCTCACGATTTACCCACTTCTGCGTAAGTCCCGAAGCGCGCAGTAGTTCTCCTGGAGAGCGGCCGGAGCCATATAAAATGTTTGGCGGTTGGAGGCTCAAAATTTTCGTAAAAACTTTGTTGCGTGTCTACAAATAAATTAAAGAAATAAATTGCAAAATTTTTCAATTCTACCTTTGGTAGCCTTTTGTGTACTTCGAATCGGATATGAAATCGTTTAATTTTGATTCCGACAATATTAAACGAATGGAAATACAAAACACACTTAAAACAAGAAAAAACGTTAACTTCGGCTGCATCGAAGCTAATATATCCTTCTCAGAAGCATTTCTCTTAGTAACTATGTGTTCAGATTGAATGGCAGCTATATGCTATAGAGAGCCGATCTGAACAATTTTTTGGGGGATTATATTATTACCTAAAGCAGTAAACCATGTCAAATTTCAAGAAGATACCACGTCAAATGCGAGAGTTTTCCATACAAGCCCTTGAATTCGATCGTTCGTTTTGTATGGCAGCTATATGTTATAGTGAGCCGATCTGAACAATTTTTTCGGAGATTACATTATTATCTTAGAAAATAACCTGTGCTAACTTTTGTGAAGATACACTGTCAAATGTGAAAGTTTTCCATACAACAATTTGAAATGAAGTTTGCAAAATTGTTAAACGATATCTTAAAACTGATGGACTAGTTCGTATATATACAGACGGACACGGCTAACATACTGATCATTTATATATATACTTTATAGGGTATCCAAACTTGATATACCTTGTTGAGGGTATAAGAATATATATATACGTATATAATAACAATCGAACTCACCTTTGTAGTAAAATTGAGAAAATAACTAGTTTGATCGATTAAAAATATTTCCAAAGCGCTGCGCCGCAAATTGAATTTGCGCAAATGTACCTCACGTATTTTGCTGATTGGAAAGCTTTTCGAAGCAAAAATTTAATATAATAAATTTTAAAATTATTTTTCAAATCGAACCTGTTTTAACACTACTCACCGAAAATCGTGTTTGGAGCCATCTTCCGAAGGCGGACTCAAATCGATGAAGGTAAATAGCGTTTGATTCACCTCGATTTTACCTTTCACCTTCGTCATCAATGTAATCAGTTCACAGTCTTGTGAAATGACTGATTTTTCCAGTGGCACATCTTGCTGCGATTGCGCTTCAATCGATTGACGCAGCTCCTCTTCAAGTTGTAGATTCTCATCGTCTGCTAAGAAGTCACGTACAACGGCACTCTTAATTGTCGAGTCGAATTCCGAGATTTCTCTAAATTTTCAATATTTTTTTAAGAATAACCTTTGAAATATGTATAATATTTCCTAAGCCCTACCTTGGATCATAGGCATTTGTGGCATTATCACGTAAATTCGCCGCATTCTCGTGCTTGTTCGGATACAATTGCGGCTCGAGTTTGAGACGCATGCGCGCGACATTCTCATGATTGGAGAGCATCCAAAATTCTTCCGGCGAATTACTGGAAAAAAGAGTGATTCGATTAGGTTGGAGGTTCCCATATAAGTATTTAGAACTTTTACAGATTTATATATTCGATTTCACTTTATGATTGCTAGCACGCATGAACAAAATTTGCAATACGGGGTAAGGGGTGTACATATATTTTTAAATGTCTAAAGATTGTAGAGCTATAATTAAAAAAAAAAATTTGCTTGATTTTGGATTCTAGGAATTCTTTCTATAAATCTGTTTTACCGTGGTGTTAAATATTTCCTCCAGGGTCGTGTGGACACTCATGTAACACCTCTCCGCCTTTGGTCCGAATCCGTCATGCAGCACGTTTCTTGGGCCTTCCTTTAGATGACGTCGAAAACCACCTGGCTAACCCTTACCAAATCCAACGAGGACAAGGTACCCATTATAGCAACAACAACATTTAGTCCAGTTGTCTAAATTTCAGGTCGGGAAAAAACGAAAAATAACGTGCCTCTTCTCTAGAAGCACCGGTTTCTAATATGTCTTCTTGGATAATGAGACTAAATCTATTACTAAAGTACGACAAATTTTGCAAGAGTCATTTGAAAACAAACTTTGGACGAAATTCGAAGTCTCTTTTTGGAGGAAATTTGAAAGATTATGAAACCTAAGATCTTGAGAACCAATACTACGAAAGCCGTGAGAACTCACATAGCACAGTATTCGAAGTTGGGAAACAGAGAGAACTCATGCGAAGCTTGACATATGTAAGTCACAAGTTTTATATTTCCATTAGTCTATTCAACCTTTTCAAATATCAAATAAAGGATAAATAAATTTTTTGTTTTAACAGTTTTTTTTTTATTAACGATGAAAGTTTTCAACAAAGACAATGAGTTTTTCTAGTTTATTTACAAATGGATGTCCCCCGTTGAATTGCATTGTTCTACCAATAGTTGACGCGCACAGCGCTCCCAAGTCAGTCGGCAAGGCAAGCAACTCAACAAATAGCTGACATTTCGGACAAGAGTGTGTCGGTACGTGGGTTATCTACGGGGTCAATGGTCAATCTTCCAAGCAGTTTCCTTTTGTTTAGACAACAATTGGAGCCGCAAGGGTCTTGGCGGCAACGACTGGTGCTGGAGCGGCCACAAGTGGGGCAGCAACAGCTTTGGCGGCGACGACGGGAGCAACAGCGGCAACTGGCACATCCTTTTGGACGACAGCGTTGAAACCGTTGATGGGATCAGCGTAGTAGTTGACAATACGACGGGAACCGTCGGGTTCGATGAGCGAGTATGAGCCACGAACGATATCACCATCGCGGGTCTCCTCTTGAGTCTTGGAGTCACCGGTCAAAGCATCTTGTACATTGTAAGCGTAGGTGTATTGTGGGTGTGGGTCAACAATGTCGGAGGCGACAGCAACTGGAGCGGCGACTGGTGCGGCCAAAGCTCTAGCGGCAACTACGGGTGCTTGGGCGGCAACAACGGGAGCTGGAGCGCCAACAAGTGGTGCTGGGGCGGCCAATGGAGCGGCAATTGGTGCTGCCAAAGCTCTTGGGGCAAGGAGTGGTGCTGGGGCGGCGGCGTATGCTCTGGCAACAACTGGTTTCACAATGGGTGCGGCAGCAGCCAATGGAGCTGGAGCGGCGGCAACCAATGGAGCGGGGGCAGCGTAACGAGCATAGATGGGGCCAGAAGCGTAGGCTAGAGGTGCTGGAGCAGCGGCGTACGCCAAAGGCGCAGGTGCGGTAATGATACCAGCGTTGGCAGAGAGCGCCAAGGTAGATAGAACAGCGGCAAACTGTAAGGCAAAGTAAGAATATGTATTTAAAATGTGTGAGCGTGTGTGTTTAATCCAACGGACGCTTGGACACCGACTACGACGGTACTTGGAGAATGTGGAGGCTCCGAACTGCATCGCTTACTCTTCGTACAAATGCGTAATCCAAGCATCCGTTGCCTTCGTATAGAGTACGTTACGAAGGCTGTGGTGATTGTCGCAGGAGCTCAAAATACTTACAACGAATGGACTCATTGTGTGCTTAAGCTGATTAGATTCTCACTGTCGGTTGATTAAAACAAAACTGACATACTTTTTCCAAAATCGCGACGCTTTTTATACTTCCAAAAATTCCAAATGAAGCGCACGCGCGATGAGACCCCAGCTCTCGAAAAAGAGAAGAAGACGATTTCCAAAAATTTGAATATTTGCATTGTAGCGGCAGCGCGCTCTTCCACACTCAGTCTCGAAACTAGAGGTGTTGCGGTTTGTACTAAAAACTGCTCTACAATTTTTTGTTTTGGCTTTTGTTTTTATTTTTTATTATTATTATAATTTAATTTTTTTTTTTTTTGATTTTAGCGAACATATGACCTCTTCAATGCAACCCATACCTCGTACACGAAGGGCGGGTGGCGTTAATTCAAGAAGCCAAACACGAACTCAACTACCAATGACCAACTAAAAGCATTTTGAAATTCTGCTGGTGAATTCTGGGCACGTAAATCGGGTAAGTCAGCAAGGCAAACGCGTGAATACATACATTTCAATATTTATAGCACATACACATGCACATACACACATTTACATGCCATTGCGCTTTCATGGCATCGGCTGGTGAGTTAGTAAACTATGCGACACTCACGCACGTGGCTTGTGAGCCACCTACTCCAAAGGCCTGCGCGGTGGTGGCTGCAGTAATGCGGTGACATGGGAAAAGACATCTATTTGTTGGAATCGGCAGCGCAAGCGCCAACGCATAGCAATAATTGCAATGCAATGCAAGTAATAATAAAAAAAAAAAAACATTAAAAAAAATTAAAGGGTTTTATTTGTATTTAATTTTTTCATTGCCTCCGCGCTGGAAGTGCTTTGCTATAAAATAAATACATCGTAAATCTGCATGAATGCACGAACCTACATATATACATACACACATAAAAATTCATATATAAATATGTATGCAGCATGCATTCCATTCAACGCTAGAAATTGCCCAAAATGTGAAATAAAAATTGCGATCGCCACGATAACGAACTAATTTCATTCAAACGCTGAAATTTGGTGAGTTCAACTTAGCCATTTAAAAGACTATTTTTGGCCTTTTTATCGCAAGCGATTTTGATTGGCGTAGTGAAAAATGGAAAGCTTCGCAATGAGTTGCATATTAAAAAAGAGGCTCACAAGCGAGTCATGTTGAGCATAGAAAATGCCAAGCACCGAAATAAAAATAAAGTTAAAGCAATTTAGAATAAGGAAGACTGAAAACGCGCGTAAAACTATTTAACAAACTAATGAATCTGAGGTATTCAACCGATATCTGGTGTCGTAGAAATTGTGTTAAAGAACAATGAGGAAGAATTCGCAGACGAATTTTAAACAAAGTTAAGTTTGCAAACATTTTTGTGCAAATATTTAAAGAAATATTTTAGCAGGTTTTTTCTGTTTAATTCAACCCTAAAGCTAGGTTCAAAAATTGTAAGTTTGAGTTCACTTTTAAGCCTAAAAATCATTACAGAGGATGGACAGTGCTTTGCGGTGGCCAATATTTGCAAGGGAATGCAGCAGCAATAACGTCTATGAAAAATCTGTAAATTTTGCTGATAATAGGAGAACAATTAATATGTTCTACAGTCATACACACAACATCACTGTTTTCTAAAGCCTTACAGTTACGCAAATTAGCTAGCGATTTACGCAGCAATTATATAAATATAATGCATATTTATGTAAAGCTTCGTTTACTGACATAATTCCTTCTTTTTGAATTCGCTTCCATTGCCAGCCATAAATCATTAAATTGGGTAGCAGGTTTGCTAAAATAAACCCATTGAAAATAGCATCAAACGCAATAAAGTGACTTGTGACAATGCGTGCACCCAAGCATATAAGTGACCACGTCCATGCCTTGGCGACTGGGTAAACTATTCTGCGAACAGGTTATACAATCGATGCCTAATTGATGCATTTTTAATAATGTGCCAATTTGGTCACACCAGAGCACTAGAGTACCGAGCGGCAGACAACAGGCAGCTGGCAACGGCAAAAGCCGCGCAGCCACAGCAGCAGCGGCAGCGGCGGACGCAGACGCAGAACAAAACCACGACCAAACAACTAAAAGTGCGACAAAAGTGAATGGCAAATGGCCGCGGCGCTTGATTGTACATTGTGATATGCCGACCGACGCGGCCCAAATGAGAGCACCAGCAGCCGCCGTACTGCCAGACACAGTCGCAGTCGCAGTCGGGCGTTGCCGAAACGTTTTGGCTCTGGCAAATCTTGTGCAATTATTCCTTTTATTCTTCGAGTTCGGTATGCTTGCTTTGATTTTGTTCGCATCTAGTAAATTTAGTTATTAATTCATTTGCAGGAGTGAGCAGCCATTAGGCATTAAAAACGTAAGACGGCAACCGAAAGCACTGTATGCGCAAGTAGTGCATCTACGCGGCTATGAACACAAGTGTGTGTGYGTTGTTGCGCGCCAAAATCGCTTAAGCAAATCTCTAAATCTCTAGATCGTAACAACATTTCCGCCAGCGTAATGCGAGCGACGTGTCACAACATCAAATGCACAAAAACAAAAAATGTCGCACGCCAAAAATTACACGCGTATGAGATGCGTGTGCGTGTGTGGGTTCGCGTTTTCAAGTATGGCTTTTGAATTTGGTCAAAGTTCTAATTGAAATTGATTTGTATGCCCATCACGTAGTTGTTATTAACACATTTAGTTTATTTGTTGGCAATAGTATATTTCTTATATTTTTTAGATAGGAAAAACTGTTGACATCTCATCAACATTCATATATCAAATGTGCCAATTTCATACGTATTTGCAAATTGGGTTCCCCTAAACTGTGTCACCTGGAAACCCATTTGCACCTCTTTCTCAATATTTTGGTTTCTCCGACAAACAGATTAGAGGTACAGTTTTAGGCTGACTACGAAAAACTTTGCAATTTTATTAAAAACATTTGAATGACAGAAATACGCTCGGAAATATGTCAGCTGTCGAACGAACAGTAATCGAAACTAGTTCTGGCGTAATGCTCGTGCATATCTCTCTACACTGCGCAGATGTGTAGCAGTAAATAGAACAATACTGGTTTATTTGCTGCAATTTTTGACATTTGTGTAAAGTTTTGGGTAATATGTCAGAAAGTGCGTTGTAGTTGTTGTAGCGAGCTATAAAGTGCGTATTTGACAGTGAAATTTGTTTACGGCTCTAAAAGTTTATCAGGTACTTTTTACAATAAAATAATGATTAAGAATAAAATCGCAAATATATTTTGATAATAATCCTAATATCGAAGAAGTAAAAGAAATGGATGTTTCAAAAATTCTTTATATTAGAGACAGAACACATGGGCTATCATAATTTCTTCTGGATCGTCATACAACGTCGAATTGACTCTGCAAAAGATATGATCGCTGGCAACACACATTCTTCAATTTATTTGACTTAGTTAGTTTCCTTTTTCTCTGGCGGACTGTTGATCTGGTAACTGATGCGCAGAGCATACTAAAATTATGGAAGGAACACTTCTCCAGGATACTGATTGGCAGTGAAAGTATAACACCAGGGGATGATGAACCTAATTTCAGCAATAACGATGGAACAGACGCTGTCGGTCGAGCTATTCAAACACAGAGGAGAAGAACTGATAAGAACATACATCAGCTTCTTTACAGAATATGTTCCGATGAAAGCATGTCCGACGATTGGAATTTAAGGAAAAGGGAGACCCCGCAATCTGCGCCAACTACCGTGAGATAAGCCTCCTCAACATCGCATATAAGGTTGTATCGAGCGTATTGCCTGAATGATGAGCTGTATGAGAGATACAAGGACATTGATATAGTACAGCGAATTAAGTGACAGCGGCTTCAGGGAAAGCAGAGAAAAAGGAAGACCTCCACTTCGTTGGAGAGATCAGGTGAAAGAGGACCTGACTGCACTTGGTATCTCGAATCCTTTGTATTACTTTTTTCTTATAATCAGGTTGGGGGCCCACTACTAGGTAAATAAATAGGTGGTATACAATTAAAACAGCATTTAACATTTCTACTAACTCGGCTCGTGATGTACGTGCAGTGCTACGACCACTTGTTTTTTGCGCAATTTAGCTTCGGTTTAGCCAACTTGCGAACTTTTTAAGCCTTTGCCAATTTCCGAGGCCAAAGCATGGTATTGGAAAGCTCGCTCCCGCATGACGCGAACACCTTCGCTACCAAATGAACCGAATATAAATATAATTTATACATTATATATACATATATTTATTTAAAATCACTTTACTTATATAACTTGATTTATATATGTATGAATATTATGTACCAATGTTTTTTTTTTGTGCTTTGTTATCGCTAAGTAAGCATGCTTACTTTTTGGTATTTGTCCAATACAACACAAGGTCGTCTGTTTTTGTTAAAACCGTCACGTCACGCACAATAACATGGCATAAACGTAGCATAATATGCAGAAAATAAAAGAACAACAACAACACAAAAGGCAGCAACAATTGTGTCGGGAATGCTAGCCTTTTTGGTGTTGTTTTCATTTTACTGCGCATGCGTACATATTTATTTTCATTTAAACGCTGAAAGCGTGGTTTACTGTTGAGATAACGCAAAACCAAATTTTAATTGGTTATTTACTGGAAATTTCGTCTCCACGCTTTACAGCCATATTAGTTGGGATTTTTTCCGTTTAAATAATTAACTTTTACAACTACAGTAACAGTTATTTTGGCATGAACTTGCAACACAAATATTTTGGACATTACCAGAGTTGCAGCTGTTGTCAGTTAGCTATGTTCTTAAGCAGATATGGAGTTATAAAAATTGCTTCGAAAGAAATATTTTCAAGCTTTCCCGAGTTGTTTCAATTAAGTACAATTTCTGCAGTATAGGCTTTTTCAATAGGGCACTGCAAAAGTAGACCGCTAAGGACAGCAAACGACGCCATATTTTTCCCGCTCTTTTGACATTTCTCTTCAGTAAGGTTTGCCGTTTTATCATAGAAAGATGTACGATCTAACAACGAGTCGAAATTATTAAATTGTACTACCGAAACACGGAGTCAGTGGCCTCAACTTTAAGAGCGGGTTTTTCAATAAGAGCGCTACAAAAGTTTTTAAAGTGAGTGTGTCAAGTTGTCATATTATTTTTATTCAGTATTGTTTGCCATTTCATCACTGAAAGACCTACGCCTCAACAACGTTTAAAAATCGTTCAACTTTATTACGAAAATTCATGTTCTGTAAAAAATGTGTTCAGAGCGCTTAGCTCAACTTATGGTCGACATAATCCGCATATTGAGGGTACTATTCGCAACACCATCACCTATCTTGAGACCCAGCATTATTATTGGATAATATCGACCGAATATACCACGTCCAGCACGCAAACAAGATGAAGAAAATCTAACAGCCGTATGAAAGACCGTAGAGAGTTGATACGACCCTGTTCGCAGCAACTCGGACTGACGTATGGAACGTATGGCACGACTAGGCGCATTTAACGTCGAGATCGTAAAGTGAAAGCGTACAAAATACAGCTTGTGCAAGAACGGAAGCCGCCCGACCTTTCCAAGCGTCATCGTTTTACTCTATGGTATCTTAAAACGTTCCGAGAGGATCGAACGTTATTGGGCTAACTTTTTCAACGATGAGTCCCATTTCTGGCTCATTGGGTAAATAAACAAACAAAATTGACACATTTGGGACGAACAGCAACTGGAAGAGGTTCGAGAGCTGCTGTTTAAACCAGAAAAAAGAACGGTTTGTTGTGGTTTGTGGGCCGCGGGTGTAATCATCGGTCTATATTTCTTCAAAAATGATGCCGGTGCGAACGTAACTGTCAATGGCGATCATTATCGCGTCATCATAACCGACTATTTGATGCGTGAAATTAAAACCCGTGATCTCGGTGACATTTAGTTTGAACAAGACGGCTCCACTTCTCACACATCGCATCAATCAATGGATTTATTGAGTGAACATTTCGGTGAGCAGATAATTTCACGTTTTGGGCTAGCTGATTGCCCACCAAGATCGTGTAATATCACTCCGTTAGACTTTTTCCTGTGAGGATATGACAATCCCGCTTTAATTCAGACCTTGGAGCAAAACATCACGCGTGTCATTCGCCAGTTATCAGTCGAAATATACGAACGAGTCACTGAAATGTATGTTTGGTTCATTCACACATTTGGTTGAAATCGACCCAGCAGTTTCCGAGTTATAGCATTTCACTTTAAGGTGGGGAATGGAGTTTAAGTTGATATGAGTCCTGTTAACTTTGACTAAAAACATCTTCTTAGTGCTTAATTGGTGTTATCCAGGAGAAGTGAGGGTTTTTTATACGATATATTAATTTGGAAAAATATTCTAACCTTTTGGATATAGCCATCTACTTGATGTTACTTCCCTACAAATTCAAGAGCAGCTCTGTCTCACATTTTCTACGTGAGTTAAGGGAAATTGCGACCAATAAGGGGCTCATTATGATCTCTGTACCCTACAAAGGTATGGAAATCAAGTGAATTTAATGGTGGAACATTTCTGAACGTCCTGCCGCCACTTCGAATCCCTATTACCCTGATATGAACACAACTAACTCTCCTGCAAACTACTGTGTACTGGACATCCTCTACAAAGTAATCGCAAACTCCCAACATAAAACGGTGTGGCAACTTCAAGTTTTTCTGCTGTCACAATAACTGGCATGCGCTTGCATATCGGGTTCCTATTAACAATGACAAATGCGCCCCTCACTTCTGTGATGATAAGCGATAAATTCGATGAAGTATGCTGTGCGTGACTCTGGCGCGCAAATAACGGTATGTGTGCAGTTGCTATTGCAAGCGGACGTGCAGGCGGCAGCACTAAAAAATTAATAGTTCGAACCATATTCTATTTAAACTGCAGATATTAAGATTCGAATCCCCTTTTTAGCATTACCAAGCGTTTCGAAGTGCTCCAAATCAAGGTGCGAGTATGTAAAAGTACGCTTCAAACGGACATTTTAATTAAGCCGACATAAAATGCTCCACACGCACTGCCATAAGCGTTGTCATGCACTAGCAAAACGTTTTTCTATTTATTTACACACCAAAATGTATGGTACATGTGGTGGCCCCTCAAGCGGTGCGGCCGATGCTTAAAATGTGTCTGCCAAGGCGTCAAAGGCTGCGCTGAAACCAGAGAGTCGGCCAGCCAGCCTGTCGATCGGTCAGTGAATTAAAAATGTTTTTCAATACTTATACTGTCGGCGCTGGCAGCGACGCTTGCAACTAAACAATATTACGTCAGCATAATTTTTGGGGCAATTGTGGACAAAAGCACATTTATGCGTTGCTGGGGTGCACATGTCTACCGACATAGTGAAATATGTACACTTTAGACATGGTGCAAGTACAAATCGACATCCGCACATACACGCTTGCCAATTGATACGTTTGCGCATGTGCAGTTGCTTAACGGTTACAAAGTATTTTTAAGTTCAATACGAACAGCGGAAAACAAGTCCAGCACACTACACAAAACGCTGTTAGCCTCGTGAACTAGTTAGTAAAAGTGAATGGTCTATAGGAAAATCATGAAAATTTGCGCGGATTTGGATTTTCTTATTTCATTGAGGGAAATATAGATGTTATAGATTTTACTTTTAGGCTTCGAAGAACGATTTTTCTTTTACTCTAGTATAATAATAGCACATAAGGACCCACAACTGTATTTGAAATTTTTTTCTAAAAGGCCGTTTATGGAACTTATATGCTATTTCAAGAAATATTAGTTTGTCAAAAAAGTCTTGCGGTATTTTCGCTAGTTGGCGCTGAGAGCGCGTAGTTCTAGTTTTACTCGTCGCATTGGGTCATGCTATACCTTTTTGGAAAGCTCATGTCACTCGCTAACACGTGTTTGATTGTCGTTTCTTTTAAGTCGTTCGTGAGTTACGCAAACATGGAGCCAAATAAAGAGAAAATACGGCATATTTTACAGTACTACTACTACAGTACTACTACCACATAAAGGCAAAAATGCATCTCAAGCCGCCAATAAAATTGGTGCAGTTTATGGACCCGATACAGTTTCTATTTCCACTGCACAACGATGGTTTCAACGTTTTCGTTCTGGTGTTGAGGTGGTCGAAGATGCGCCACGCTCCGGAAGGCCTGTCGTCGAAAACTGCGATAAAATCGCTGAATTGGTCGAAATAGACCAGCATCGGTCAAGAGCTGGGCATGAATCATCAAAAAAAAATTTTTATGAACAATTGAAAATTCAATAACAAATACCGCAAGACCTATTATTAGCTGAAGACAAGTTTCTGTAGCTCACCTTCGCACATTGTGGTGAAATCAGGTGATAACCACGCCTACTCTCCGCATAACGTTTATATTGAAAGCTGCTAAAAGTATGATAACTAAATAAATTAAATTTTGCACCAAAATTTACTTTTCAGGTCCCTAGATAAGGAATATGAGGTCCTCAGAGCCTATGACTGATTTCACCACAAATGGCAATTAAGTTAGTAGTTTTGTATTCAGCCCTTTGTGAAGGTAGAGGACAAACTTCTGTGGTTGGACTGTAGCTATCGACAAATCGCCTTAATCCTATTTCCATTCTGCTTAGGTGTTTTGTTTTTTGCTCTATGGTCTTGTCTGGAAATATGAGATCCGTGGTGTTTTTGCCTTGTTCTTGGAAAAGGGAGGAAGATGATTCTTTTTCATATTTTTCCAAACCGCTGAAGCAGCTGACATTCAATAAGATGTTCTATCGACACACACCTTTCGTAAGCCCAAATGTTCGGTAAAAATAAGATAAATTGATGCTTTGGAGATGTTAAATTTCATTTCCGAGAATTTCAATGATGAGTTTGGCTGATTTTTGATGAATTCACGCACATTTTCGATGGAATTTCCGGTGATCACGGATTATGATTGGCTCACATGTTGATCGTCATTTATGTCCTCACGACCAATTTGAAAACGTTGAAACCACTCGTGCACTCTGCTACGGAATGGGCAATCATCGCCATGAACTTCTTTGAACAATTGAAACGTTTCGGTATAAGTTTTACAAATTTTAAAACAAAATTTAATGTTGGCTCTTTGTTCGAAGCTCATTTTCGCACCGACAACACAAACATACTGACACTTAAAACGCAATAACTTCACTTCCAATCGATAAAATGTCATGAAATCCTCACTGAACAATCGATAAAGATAGCAGATTCTAACGCACCAGTCGACATATAGAAAGCGCCATCAGGAGGCGCTGCACTAAATTCAAAAAGTCCTGTTTACTTTGGAACGCACCTTGTATTATGGTTTATTGCCGACATTTTTTGGAATCAGTCAACGAATTACCCCAGTTTTCATAAACTACATATAAAAGTGTTCGTTATCTTGCAGCTTTTATGCTGAATATGCCTGTCAGTACGTGACTTTTAATCATAAACTTGCATCGAGATATATTTTTGAGTATACTTAAGTAATCTCAAAAGGTAATAAAATCAGTCGAGACCTTCTTCGAGCCCCGACATACTCTATATAGTGATTACCGACATTTTACCTAACCCGTTATAGTAGTTTTCGACCTCCCATCTGACTTTAAACCGGTTATGATGGCTATGAATGAAATTGGTCTAGATCGCGCTCCCAACTTCATATCCCTAAAAAATTTATTTGAATTTGAGGACTAAATCGTTAATGTAATTAACAACTCTCATGCATATATGTAAAATCGAAGAGAAGGTGCATTGAAATGCAAGATTTTAATTAACGTGAAAATTCTATAATATTTTTCATGGACTTCTGAAGTTGTTTCAGCTGCCTATTGTTAATCTAATTCGATGAATTTGTTAAAAATGAGCGGCTTTTTTTGTATGAAATATATTATGAATGAAAAATTACATAAAAGCGATTGGAGACGGTCGTATCCTTATGAGCTTAAACCAAATAAATAAAAAATATAGCAGTCAAAGGATTACATGGGTTTCGACGACCAAAAACGGCAATTTTTAAAAAAAATTTCTTACAAAAATATTAAATATTTTATCCAAAGATTGTATTATTCCAAACATGCATCTGTTTTAATTTTTTTTTTTAATTCAAAGGAAAATATTCAAAACTCGCCCATTATGACGTTATTTTCGTCAGTTCCTGGGCAAAAGTTGTATTCGAATTGACAGCAGTACTTTTTGTAGGATTTTCTTCTTTACTGGCGTAGACAACGAGTTAACAACAGCGCGCAAGTCGTTTATTCTTTTTGGAATGTAGCGTCAATTGGAGATTTGGTCTGGACTTTCCAACGGAGTGAGGATGGAGGCATGTGTAAAAGTTCATGTAGTTCCAGAAACAATTCTTTTACATATAGCTCAGCAGCTCACAACTTTCGGTCTTATACCAAGTATCCTCTCGGTGGTCAAAGAACATCCCTTTTGAATGCTCTGCTGAGTTTAGGACCCACCACGCAAAAAGCGCCTCCTATGAAAATGTACGAGATCAGCAAAAACAAAAACCCCCAAACTATGTATTGGGGGGGCGGAAAACAATTGAATATTATATTATTTATTTTATTTTATTTTATTTATTTTATTTTTTTTTTTGAGAAACCCATTTAGCCCATTGAGGACAATAAATATGTATTAAAACAGCAATTCCTACAGGGTTCGCGCGAATACACCAGTTTATCACAGAGTAACTAACTGCTTCAGCGGTTAATTTGGTCGGTATTTTGGTCAGTGACGCCATGCGCACTTCAAGTGCGTATTGAAAAACGTTGATAAAATGCGAGCAGTTTGAAAAATTAACCGTTTTTATTGTGTTAAATAAAAAAAATTGGTTTGTATCAGCCAGAGACGGCCGTTAAATTCTCAGCGCAAGGCGATGTTGTGTGATTTGAGTTTTATGAACATGACACATGTGCGATTGGGCGGTGAAATAGATGTTCACGCGCTTGGCAAACGTTGACGCCGCACACGAGTCCATATGGTCAGGCTGGACATTTAGAAGCACGACAACAGCGCGCCTTATGGCAACGAATTTTAGTGCGTTCATTGAGAAAATGCTCGCAGTACGCTCGCACAAAGCGCAATGATGAAATCACACTGCTGACCATAAATCGGTACTGGTCTGCTGCCTTTAAACTAGATGATTGCATTGGGCAGCGGCACAAGTGGATCGCACGAATGCGCAATGCAATGGTAACCAATTAGCTGCGACTGTTGCGATGCCAATCACATTGAATCGAAACGTCGAACGTCGCCAAAAAGTTGGACGCTGTGCTCTTGTTTTTGCATTTAATGCAGCGTTTTTGTGATGCTAAGTGGCATGTTGTTGCTGTACATGTTGATGGTATGTGTCGCAGCAGTGACGGTGTGGTTGACAGTAATGGCGCGCAGCTGTTGACGTTGCAGCTTCGTACGATCTTCGCGCGAATAGTCGTGCGGCTTTAGAAATTCTTCACATTCGATTATAAAAGTGCAGGCTTCTTGGGGGATTTATCTCAAACCACAATCGCAATTTTGTACGCTAACATCGTCGCAACAAGCACATATAGTAGCAAAATGATCACAAAGGTAGACTTCGAAAATCATCAACGAACGCGCGGTGGTGCGTCAGGAATTCACGTCCTGACGCACCTACGCACAATTCTACTTAGAATTGAAAGTGTACACTAATTAGCTTTCTTTCTGTGCTACTCCTTTGTAGGTGGCGTTGGTTCTCTGCTTCAGCATCTCGCTGTCCGTTGCCGCACCCGGTGACATCTACAGCCATGGCGGTCTCAGTTTACACGCGCCCATTTCAATTGCCGCCGCCGCGCCGGCCATTACATACGCAGCACCCAAAATCCTTGCCGCCGCACCAGCCATCAGTCAGCAGGTGATACATGCACCAGCACCAGCTCTCATCGCTCAAGCTGCGCCCACTTACGTTGCACAAGCCGCGCCCACTTACGCCGTAGCACCAGCGCCCACCATCATCAAAGCTGCCCCAGCTGTTGCCGTCGCCAAGGTAATCGAACCGGAGCCATACGATCCCAATCCACAATACAGCTTCGCATATGGTGTAACCGATCATCAAACCGGCGACTCGAAGGCGGCGGAGGAATCGCTCGTCAATGGCGTCGTGCACGGCAGTTACTCGTTGACCGAACCAGATGGTTCCATACGCAAGGTCACCTACACCGCAGACAAAATTAACGGTTTCAATGCTGTGGTTCAGAAGCAAGGTGGCCCCGCACCGGTAGCCGTAGTGGCCAAACCCGCTGTCGCCGTAGCCGCCGTGCCCACCATCACTAAGGTCGCTTACGCTGCGCCCGCCATCGCCAAGGTGGCGTACGCTGCACCAGCACTTGCCTATGGACACCACTAAGTGTGCCTCTGTTAACCTCACATTCGTGTCGAGGTTGCTGAGCATTATTTATCGTAATTGTTTCGTGTTGTTGACCGCGCTGCTGATCTATGGACATATGACTTCTGAACCGAACAAAGGAACTTATATATAACAGAAATATATATCTACATATATATATGCATATATTAATAACTAAACAATTTATTTGTTAACTTATGAAATACACTTATAGTCTTAGCAGAGCGCTCGTCTGCATGCGGAAACAACAAAGTCAACTAGAACTTCTTAGCTACAATTATAAAAACAARCACACACACACACTCTCGCGATCGCGCGCATCACTCGCGATCATCCTCGCTCATTAAGCGACGTCGCGCGCTGGGCGCCACCACGCGTGACTCATAACGGGGTTCACGCCACAGTCTGCTAGCAACAACATTCCGAGTGCGGCTGCTTCTGTCGACACAAAGCTGTGTGTGTGCGCGCACCAGTATTGGCGGCGTAGTTGTTATGGTACACGTATGTCGTTGCATGCTTCACCCAAGCATCCATCACTCTCACTCATCTCAACTATTGTGCATCTCTAATCAATTCTTTATTAGCAATATTGAATATTATAATTAATTTTATTTTAATTTTTGATTTCTTTTTTGTTCATTTTATGTATGTAAATATGCCTGTAGAGCAATGTGCCCGCGATTTCCAGCTTCATTACACACACACAAACACCTATATATAGAAAGTGATTGTGCGTACGCACACATACACATACACAATGTGGTGTTTGTGTGCGTGCATTGGAAATCGCGGCAAAGAGTCTCGTGTATTAGCTTGTGCACTTACTGAAATAAAGAATTCAGTACAAAAACACTAAATTCCAGACATTTTATTCAGCTATTTCGCAGTTATAACCGTAAATGGTAACTGGTCTTGCACACTTTTTCGCCTTTTTCTTTGTTTCTTAGCGGTTTCAGCGCGATTGATGTCTTTCGGCTGTTGATGGCTACTGTTGTAGCCGACAGTGTTGTTTATTTGTCACACACACACACATTCATTCATAAGCATACATATGTAAAACCATGGTGTAGCGCAATTCGCGTCTGCATTTGCGCTTTTTTGGCCAGCGCATTTGTTACAGTTTGCAGCTACTACAGTCTGGGCTCACTAGGTCAACGTGGTGATCATTAATTGTAAAAGCCAGCAATTGGCCATATTAGTAATGCAATTGCAATGCGACAACAGTTGTGGAAAAGGCGTGCCATGAGGACTGCCAGTAGATGAAAATGCATACACGCATAAATGCATACAGTTATACATAGAACAGCAGATAGTGTGAACTGTTGATTTTGAACTTTGTTTATCGTTTTGCATAAATTTGTATTAAAAATATGCAATTATGTGGTACCGGACCTCATGTGAATCCACAGTGAGCTAAATGTAGGCTAGACATATTTGTACAAAAGATATCATTGGACTCTAAAAATATGCAATTTGGAAAAATATTGCCTACAATTAGGCGCTGCAGGCAAATAACAAAAAATTAGATAAAAAAGTGGAATTTTTGTTGTTATTACTCAGCCTTAGGGCAGTAGTGTTTGTAAATATTGTATAAAAAAAAATAAGTTGATTAGCAATACTATAAGATATACAATAAGACTTTTTCGACCACGCAAAATATAACAAAAAATTTCTATTTTAATCCAAAAATTATTGTCCAAAAGTACCCGAAATTATCAAATATCTAGTTGTTATAAATAAGTTTCATATTTTTGAGACTAAACGTACTAATTTCTGTTAGTGTAGGTATTTTAGGTATCTGCATATTTCAAAAATTTAAAAAATTGATAAAACTCGTCTATATTTGTGTGCGAACTTCACAGTAGCTTCCAGTAAAATATAGCAATGAATTGTTAACATTCTTTAACACGGCGCTCGAATAATACGAAGTAGTTTTCGAGAGAAAGGTTTTGCGGAAGATTTGTGGTCTTTTGCGCATAGCCAACGGCGAATGTCGCAGTCGATGGAAGGATGATGAAAACACTTCAGCTTTGAGAGTATTCCACAGAGAAAGACCAGGTGGAGAAGGACCTGGCTATACCTGGAATCTCCAAGAACGACTGGCGCGCTGTTGTAAGTGGTGTCTATGCCAGTAAAAAGAAGAAGAAATAATTGTTCTCCTTAAGAGACACAACAAAAACATTTTTTTGATTAAAAAATTTTGTTTTTATTCGTTAATTGCAAAGTTGTACTAGTTTTCATCTTACAATTGTTTAAAATTTCAATTTGTTTAAGAATATTTTTAAGGGATCAGTAGGGTAATCATTTTTCAAAATTTCGTTTTTGTTTGCATTTTCTGTTCCCTTATAGTGTAGATAACCACTTTACCATTGGAAGGTTTCGAAAAAGACCCAAAAATAATAACACCGCTCGAAACGCGTTTTTCTCAAAACACACTTTTTTAAACCGGCAGACATGATTCCGGTCGAACTACTCAACCGATTTGTTCAAGTTGGTAATCTAACGGTAGGCCCACGAAACGTGCTGCTTGGGCACAGTCGGACCATAGGAAGATGGGAGATAAATTGGTGGTATTCATTGGGTAAGCAAGGAGGTGTTGAGCTGTGTGTCAGGGTCAATTCTCAACAAGTTTAAAATGCTACTCCAGAACGAAATTACGCAAGGGTCACTCCAAATTCTCAGGACAACTAGACCACTTCCTCTACTATGGGAAGTCGGTGAAAGTGTTATTGACTCCACTGTGAATGGAGGTCAGTGTCTCTCTGAAATTTGCTGCATCCTTACTCTCGTCGAGTTACTATTCAACGCTACCGACGTCTTGATTACGTCCATAATTGGCATGAATTAAATTTTTTTATCTTATTTTCTTTATGTATATTAGCTAAGGATGCACACCGAAAATCTTATATCGTTTTGGGGAATATTTTCGAAGTTACGCGCAAAGTTAGACAAAAATCGATTTTTTTTAGAAACCGCTATTTTGTTAACAAATTTAAATACCTTTAAGTTTTCTTAGAAAAAAAACTGGAAAATTCGCTTTTTTCGGCCCTCTAACTATATATATATATATTTCGATTTTAATACATAGAAATACATAAAACATATGCTTCTTGGTGCACTGTGCTCGCGAAAAACTTTGAAATTTATCAATAAATATATTCTATCGCCAAATTCGGTGAATTCACACACCTTTCGGCCGTAAACGATAGGCACAGCATTCACAATGCAGGAGTAGGCACATAAAACAAGTAAATGCAGCAAATAAAATTGCATTTGTTGTTGTTATTAGTAAGCGTACGCAGAATTATGGCCCTAACAGCGGTGAATTGTGAACTGCAAATACAAAATCATTTTGGCGCAGCGTCAAATTAACTGCCAACAAGAGCGTGTCAGCGTAGCGATTGGGCGGATATGCCGCTCGACGTTGTATCTACCATGTACATACTTATATATTTATTTACATATGTGTATATATGGGCATATAGACATGTGTAAATATCTATGTTTGCAGCTGCATATGTTGAGAAGTGCCGCCGTGTAGCTCACACGTTGCCACTATATTTTTCGCCTGCTTGGCTTGACCACCTGTTAACGCTCACGAAGCGGGGCTACGTGCTCTGCTCTTGTGTGGCAGTGTTGCAGCGTTAAAAATTGATCTACTGACAAGCGCTTAAATCACTATCGATTTAATTGTGTTGATTTTACAAGCGAGCGCTTGAGATTACTTTTATTCGATTATATTTATGTCTATGCATTTGCATAAGAAATATATGACTATGTTTGAGTTTTTTTTATATGTATGTAAGTATGTATATATATAAGTAAGTTGGCCTTAGAGTCAAATTGTTGTGTGATAAATAGGACTAAGCTACCATTTATTTTATTTAGGGGTCAAGACTTTGTGGAACCTGCATTTGAATTATTATTTAATTAATAGCAATATGTTGATGTAAGAAGAGTTTAAGGGTTTCATATTTTTGGGAATCATAATAAAGTATTGTTTTGTTAGAAGTGTAATTTTTGGCTATCCATTTATAATATTTAATTTAACGCATACTAATTTCTCTTCACAAAGGAGTAAAAGTTATAATACAAAACATGTCAAAAGACGCTTCGCACGCTTAGCTTAACCTATGGACAACAAAATCTGCCTACTGAGCGTTATTACAACATCATAACATATCTTGAGACCCAGCATTCATTATTGAATAATATTCGACCAAATAGATTACATTCAGGACGCAGTGAAGGAAATATAGCAGCCGTAGCTGAGAGTGTACACGAAGACCATGCGGAATCGATTCGCCGCCATTCGCAACAACTTGGACTGACGTATAGAACGACTTAGCTCAATTAAAAGCATACAAAATATAGCTTGAGCAAGAACTAAAGTCGCTCGACCTTCACAAGCGACATCGCTTCGATCTATGGGTTCTTTAAAAGTTCCAAGAAGATGAGCAGATAATTTCATGTTTTGAGTCCGTCGATTTACCACCAAGATCGTGTGATATCACACCGTTAGACTTTTTCCTGTGGGGATATGTAAAGTCTGAAGTCTATGTGGAAAACCAAGCTTCGATTGAGGCCTTGGTGCAATTACCAGAAAATTAAAGTCAACGGATGGACCATCTGAGACGTAGCCGCGGCCAACATTTGAGAAAGATAATTTTCAAAAAATAAATGCCAAAGAATTTTCTTTCGAATGATAAATTAAAATTTGAAGTTTATGTGTTTTTTCTTTAAAAAAAAAAATAGGGAACCTCGAAATGAATAACCCTTTCGAATAGTTTAGTGAATCACGATAAAAAAAAAAGATTGTTTACGACGCCAAATATTTACGTGGCAAAAAGCATTCAGTGAAGATTTTTTGCAAAATCTACGCCGAGTAGGGGTCGCAAAGGAGATGCTTCTCGAAATTGTTGATAACCCTACATTTATCAAACGCACAATTACTGGTGACGAGACTTGGGTTTATGGACATGATGACGAAACTGACCAATAATCTAGCAAAGACGCTCCAAAAATTAATCGAAACTGAAAAACCAAAATTTGATGTAGGCAAAGGCCGGAAAATTTAATCGGATGATATAAAGCTTAAACGGACAAAATTATGAAAACTTCAGCAAAATCGAAATGTTTTTAAATTAAAGATAACTTGCCTTCGAATAGCTATTTATATTTAATTTCCTCTGATTACTTTAAAAATACGAATTTTCGTATGCTATAAAATGGATATATCTAATTGGTAGAAACTAACTGATATTTTAACTGTTTTATGCGTCATTAGCATATGAAATGCTAACGACCCTCTTCTAAGCCCCTCAAAATATATGTACATGGCGCATACTTTGTACCATTAATTGAGTTATCTGTCGTATGTCTCGCAGTGCCGTTTGGACACGCTGACAAGCAATCATAACTATACATTCCACAACAAAACGCGCATGGCACAGCGTAACGTAAATATTTTCATTTTAATGATTAATGTGCGCGTTGTGGAACGTGAGAGCCACAGGCGTTGAGGCGCTTTAATTTGCTTGCGCGCTCGAAGTCTCTGAAGAACCAACGCCTTGTGGGCATATATGTACATATATATGGGCGGTGGGCGCGAACCCATATTACTCATCCACTTAATAAACTCGCAACACACATATACACAAACATACGCAAAGCGATTTTTAAAATGCCTTTATGTTTGGTAATCGATCATTTTAATGTCGCTGAGTCGCTGTTGCATTGGGTAAGCGTGGTGGCCAAACAGTTGGCACGGCGCGGCACGTCCGTCGAAGTAAATGGCGATGAACGCGCATGCGACAAAGCAAATATTGCTACATTCACTAACCATAATAGCAATGTTTATAATTTCATTTGTACTACGACTTATTATTAAGGCATATTGGAGGGCAGCGTAGTCCAAACAGCTGTTAGGTTATTATGTCACTCCAGCGTTTACTTTTCTGGCAATAATGTCACAATTCACAACCATAACCAAATTGATTTCAAAATTTCAAAAAACTGAATATCGGCGCCAATTCGTGCGGGTGGCGCATTTTGTTTATAAGCCGGACAGATGGGCCTGATAACATCACTCCAACGAAAGTAATCAAACACTAAGTACAAGCAACACACTTTTCTGTGCACAAATCAACAGCAAATCAAGTAGTAAAATGGCTTTCCTCAAGGTAGGTCACAAAGAATAGGATTTAGTGGATTTAAGCCCCTCTACTTTTATCACTTGCTGATTTCTTTTCTCTACTCTCTTTCAGTACACAACTGTCGTATGCTTAGCGCTCGTCGGCGTTGCTCAATGCGCACTGTTACGCGCTGCCCCGGCGCCCGTCGCCTTCGCCGCACCCGTACCCGCACCAGTTGTGCCCATCAACACCGAGATTGACCCACACCCACAATACGCTTTCGCCTACAACGTACAGGACGCGCTCACCGGCGACAGCAAGAGCCAACAGGAGGTGCGCGATGGTGATGTGGTGAAAGGCTCCTACTCCGTCTTGGATGCTGATGGTTCCCTGCGTACTGTCTTCTACACCGCCGATCCCATCAACGGTTTCAACGCCGTCGTCCAACGCGGTCCCGTTGCGCCAGTGTTGGCTGCCAAGCCCGTCGTGCCACTTGCACCAGCGCCTCTGCCAGCTCGCTTCATCCAAGGTTAAGGTGGTGATGAAGAATTCTTGGATGACGGCGCCGGCTATCTGTAGTTTTAAATGCATTCCTACTGCACTATTTAACTTATATATCTAATCTCACGCACAACTATTTAGTAGGCTAGTCAAGCGAATGTTAAGAAGTGGACATTGTAGCGCGAAAAGCATGATGCGCAGGACTTTGTGTTCTTGTTGTTGTACGTTTACAATTGTCTGAAGTCAATTTAGTTAGTTATTGCTTTGTTGTTTTGTAACGAATAATTTCGAGTTGTTATGTAATTTTTAACTACATTTAATGCACATAACACACCAAACTATACACACATTCACATTAAGTTTGCATTTGTGTAATTTTTAATGTAATTTTTGTAGTAATAAATCACTCGGCAACACTTTTGAGATCGAAATCAAACAAATGCTTTTCTATCTTTTGGCTTATTTTCCTCGTTGCAAGCAAGCGGCAGCCCAACGCATGAACTATTTCTCGATATTTATGATTTTTCTCGTTTCTTTCCATGTGTCAATTGCGTATACGCCCAGTGGTCCGGCCTTAAATTTCAGCCGAAACGAATGTCGCACGCATTGACCACGGGTTTTTTTTTTTGTTTTTTGTTTTGATTTTTTTTCCAGACTGTCTATGACATGCGTAAATCATTTGCAATTGAAAAGTCTCATGAAATATGCAGAAAAACGCATTGCCATGGTTTATGTGTTCAAATATTTTGCAGTTATGAGAGTTATTAATGCTCGCCAAGCCCTTCTAAGCTGCTTACATTTAAAATGTGCGTATTATTAGCAAGATAAATAAGAATGACAAAACGCTTACAAAATCATAACTGATCGCCTTTAAGGAAAAAATATACTTTATGATATCTAGGAATATACATACATACATATGTATATAAGAATACATAATCACACTACAAGTTTTAATTCACAAAAACAAAAAAATACAAACGTTAACTTCGGCTGCGCAGAAGCTACAATAGCCTCCATAGGTTCAAGTTTTCTCACAAGAACTTAATTTTGATCGGTCAGTTTGTCCATACGAGATCGTGAAAATACCTTGTTAAATTGAAGTTTTCCAATTTGGAAAACCTAGGACTTAATTTGCTTGATTAGTTTGTATGACAGCTATATGTTTGCTAGACCGATGTGAAGAATTTCTTCAGAACTTATGCAGGTGCCTTCGGAAATATATGCTAGAGAAGACCGATAACAGTGATGATATCCCAAACTAGGTCACGTACATACAGACAGACAGATCTAAATACCTCAATCGACTCTGCTCGTCACTCTGATCGTCTATATATATATTGATAGTTATGTTCAGGATATAAAAATGGCTAGAGTGTTCATTTAAAAGAATTTTATCGTATATCATATACGAGAGCTATCAAAATTATTGAATCGAACTCGTATTCCCCGTATGTGAAAGCGATCATGTCCGCAGGTTACAGAAGATTGGAAAAAGCAATATCTGTCGGTGATTCGGTCTTGTTTTTGAATGGATCTTAAAATAGATCCTGGTATATTGTATATGCAGCATATATTGGATGTGGAAAAGATGTCGGTGCAATCTGAGTCGAGCTTGCTCATTATGAACAACAAGCGAGACCACTTGATAACGATATTTATCGCTGTTTGGGAAAACTTTTCTATCGGCCGGATAAAGGACGGCTACCGACTTCTGATCATCAAAAAGTATGCTCTACATTGACGATCTGATGACAAAGCTATCACACAGCCTTTTACTTATTATTCAGAAAAACTGTCATTTTTATACTTGACAATGTGCTCATCCATAATAAAAACGGTTTCGTACAGATTTAACTCCGCGCGACTTCCTTCTTGTTTCCAAATTTGAATAAGTCACTCGCCAGAGAAAAACTTGAGCTGCATGAGGAGTTTATAGCTGCCATGGAGGTCTACCTCCAGAAAAGAAGATTTTTCGGACAGGTTAAAAAAGTTAGAGAATCCCTGAATGAGATTTGAATTAACTAAGTAATTAATAGCAATTAGAGCATTTATGAGGGTTTTTAAGACCTTCCTTCGATTCGAAAGTCCGCATTTGAGACGAAGAGCAGATCCAAGAGCTGCTGTTTCTACATTGATGGCGGTGAGAACATAACCGTTATAGCGTTATGATATCCGACTATTTGGTGCCTGAAATTGAATCTCGTGATCTTGGCGATATTCGGTTTCAATAAGACAGCGCCACTTTCCACAAATCGCCTCAACACACACACTTCGGTGAGCAGATAATTTCACGATTTGGGCTAGTCGATTGGCCACCGAGATCGTGTGGTGTAACACCGTTAAACTTTTTGGGATATGTAAAATCTAAAGTCTATGCGGACAATCTCGCTTCGATGCAGGTCTTGGAGTAATGACGAGTGCTATTCGCCAATAACCTGTCGATATGCTCGAAAGAGTCATTGAAACTTGAAATCGGTAATCCTTTCTATTTTTGGCATAAATTACATTAGCATTTTGAAACTGATTGGGGAAGTAATCTTATTGGAATTCATCACAAATAATTGATATCACCAAATTCTGCAATATAAATTCAAGCACCACTCAGTGGCAATTTATGGTGGATTTCGTTGTTAAACTGTCAGTTTGAATCTAATTGCATTCGCACAAGTGGCATGCCAAGAAAATTGCCTCAAGCATAAATATGTATGTTCGTTCATATGATACTCTTGCTATTACAACAATGTATACAAACACTTAGATATACATATATGTACATATGTACGCGCTTATTTACCTATGCAAGTGCATGTTGCAAGAAAAAAGAAGACGGCAAAATGTTGACAACGACGTAATCGCTGGCAACAAGCGAATTTCAATACTTTTTGCCAAAAGAAAAAAATATATACTTATTTATGTTGAACATTACAAAGGAGTGAGTAGACAAGCAATTGCTTGGAAAAAATTTGTGCGAAATATTCAGACAGCTAATTGAAAGGAAAATTGACGTTTGCGCACACGCGCATGTGCAAACAAATTAACGCTGTTGGAGAATAAAAGCATATTTTGGAAAAAAATTCATGAAATAGAGTATTATTTTATCAAGTTCCCTACAATTCGTAATTTCGCAGACCTTGACTGAAAACTTTTTCACGTATTGTAATAGAAGATTGTTTTTAAAAAGAGGCTTCTTTTGAGCAAAAGTTGCATCCAATTTTCCACAAACTTGTTACGAGCTTCGTCTGGGATGGCCTTTAGTGACTTCAGAAACTGACTTTTAATGGATTTGCTTTGACGCATTCCCTGAAACGGATTTTTCAGTTTTTCACAGTGAGTCAAATCTGGAGAATAAGGTACCTGAGAGATGACTTTCGTTTTGTATTTGGCAAAAATTCACCCACTACAATGCTAGAATGTCATTGTGATGAGAACTCAATGAATTTTCTGCCCTTAAATCTGGTGGTTTACGACGAACTGCGATTTCCAATCACTATTTCCAAAAACAAAATATTGACTATCGAATGGTTCATTATCTGTCTGGGATGAAGAGATGAGGATTGTACCGCGACCTAATTTCTATTGTGCCATATCTTAAGTCACAATGACCCACTTCGCTCCAGCATATTGAAAAGTTCCAATATACTGTTAGGTGCTAATCAGGCGATGTGATCCCTATTTGGGAACATGGATCCAAGGGCCTTTATCCTGCGTCAGCAGACTGATGTGAAAATAATTAGTAGGTATTCGGCAGTTTCAGTCACAGAACCCGAAATTTACACAAGATGCTGTGCCCATATTATATAGTACGTCTTGTGCTTACAATGGCCAGTGTAGAATGCCACAAGAGGCCTGAGTTTGTCCCTTGATAGGTTAATTACATATTTAAATTGTAACCACCCATCAGCAACTTGGCACGATGGATGCCTTGGAGTTGTTGCCAATGCCTCTCCCTACTTATATCTTCTTAATTGCGGAACACCTTCTTTATGGTATAACACGAATCGCGATGAAGGGTTCAAGTCCTACCATGTTAGTGGTCACTGCGGAGCGGGTGAGCGAATATACGAATATACCGGCCACCCATATAAGGTGCACTTAGTTACGTTTCGAGAGACTATTCAGCCGTTATCTACACTCCATCAACAGTAGCGATTTTATCTCGAAGGCAGAGTGCCGCTAGACTGTCGTTATGTATGATTATAAGTTCGTTGAGATAGTTGCATTGGAGGTTTATCTCTACGTATTTACTTACGGCAAGAATATTTGCATGAAATATGAACGGAAAACTTCCCAAAGGTATGGATAGTTTGGTGCGTGGTCCTACGACTCCAATTCCCTCCAACGTTTTCGAGCCGTCAGTGTACCTCTTGATTGTACTATCCCTAAGCAGTTGAAATCAATCCATTCAGCCTTACTGATAACCTTGAACTTCTTAGTGAAGTATTGCCAATATTTGTGCGTATTGAAAAGAAATAATTTTGGTTTTAGAAAACAATAATAAGAGCTATTCGTTCCCGTCAGATATCTTTCTGCAGAGATATCGTATGCAAGAGCATGGGTAGAGAATATTAAAAAAAAATTAGCAATCATGAATCAAACATGGGATCAAGTGCTTGGAAATCATCATTGCTCTGACTAAGGTTTGTGTCACTATTTGAGAACATTAATTCATATTTCGGTCATTAAATATTTTAATATTGAATAACAAGTTCCAATAACTCAGTATAATTTCACAATACGAAAAAATGTTAACTTTGATGGAATATTTCCATACGAAGCTTTATCAATTCGTATGGCAGCTTTAGGGATCCGATATCGGCGCTTCCAACAAACGAGCAGCGTCTTTGGGAGTAAAGGACACGAGGAAAAATTTAGGGGAACTAGTTCGAATATATACAGACAATCAGGCCGACAGACAGACCAGCTTGTCACGCTCGTCGACGCTCCCTTCCGGTGGTGCGAGTAATTTTCTCCTAAGTCTGAAATTAGTTCGATAACATTGGATAGTCGAAAAATTCTTTTCGTATTTCTTCAATAGATGTTGTTGCAGTCGTATATCTCCAGTGCTACCAATCACATTGTGACATACCATATAATACTGGAAAGGTAATATTTTAAGTTCATTCAAAAAAAAAAAAAAAAAAAAAAATCAGGGAAGTTGAAAAAAAATGTTACAGCTGTTCAAAATCGAGTGAAAATAATGAAGAAATTCGCTGCATTTTGAAATGTTTGTATAAAAAAGGGAAGAACGTCTCTCAAGACACCAATGAAATTTGTGAAGTTTACAGAAACGATGCTGAATTTGTTTGTGAAGCACAACAATGGTTCACTCGCTTCCGTTCTGGAAATTTCGATTTACACTAATGGAATAACAATATACAGAGCCAGACAACTATTTGAGATTATCTTGCAAAATGCTTTTACTCTTAAGACCGAAGGAAGTTCTTATAGCGGGACAGAACTTTAATCAAAGCTCTAAGATTAAGATGTTAATTAAATTATTTTAACAGCTGTGCAACAGATGCATATGTTATTTATTGATTTCGTTATGCGCAGCGGCACACCTCGTGACATTTCTAAACACATTCGGCACACTTAAGTGACACGAAGCTTAAAACTAATTACCAGCACGAACGACTAAGGCACTTTACTTAGAATACTTAAAGCATTGCGTGATTTTAGGGACTTTTGCTTTTAAATTAAAACCGAAACGAAATGCTAAGTTAAATTTGTCAATTAAAGGCGAGCATTTAAGGCGGAAGCCGCCAGCCGCCAACCGCCAGCATTGAGGGGTGCAGCCAAAGCGGCCGCAATCAGTGACAACGAAAGGAGCCGCCAACGAAATGCATGCCCCTAACGGACTATGTATATGCATGTACGTTTGTGTATGAGTATATGTGTGTGTATGCGCTAGTATTTGCATTTTTTAATCGTTAGTATTTTGTCCACTACTCGACTTGTTCGACACGCGTTCGATCTGCCGCAGTGGTGGCTTAATAGGCCTAAATTGTGCATTACGTACGGTATCGTAACTGGTATATGGAGTGGCGGCGCTGGAAAAAAATGCCCTGCCACCTCGCGGCGGCTGAAAAATTGCATGCGCAAACGCGTGCGTACACACTGTCCACTGTATGTGCACTTGGGCGACGCCTGTGGGGCATGCAACTTACAGCGCTGCTAAGCCAGCAAGCCGCCAAACCGCTGAGGCTAAGACTGGCACAGTGCACCAGTTACGAGATGGGTGTGTGTGGGGCTTGTTTCTTGGTGGCATGCGTGCTCTTGCCATTTGCTGTTCTTATTTTTCATTGTTGTTGTTGGCAGATATGTTGTTGTTGTTATGTCGCATTCGTTGCAGTGGCGTTGTTATAGGCCTAAGCGCATAAGCGCCTAACCTATGCCTAAATCACGAACGTGGCCACCGCCGCCTCCGCGCTCAGCACCACTCAACGCGCACAGCATTCAGCTAAGGCTCCGCCGTCACCACCATCACCGGCGTCGCCTTCACCATAACGACGAAAAATGAATTATTTTAATTTCGTTCAAAGATACATTTTTTCTATGCGTCTAATACGCCTTTGTGTTCTCTTGTTGTTGCTGCTGTTGTCTGGCACTTTTTTCTCACTTTTGCATAAAGACATGTATAAATTGTATTGTTGTTGTTGGAGTTGTTGTTGTTTTTTTCACTGTTGTTTGTCGCTTGCATCAGCCAAATGGCAAGTACAAGCGGGCGTAAATTTCAATGCACACATTTTCTGCGAAGTGGCAGCAAAATCGGCTGGCTGCTGCGCCTATATAAAGCAATAGCTGATCTTGCATAGAACCACAGAGTAATTTCATTTGTCAAACGCAACAGTCAAGCAATCATGGTACAAAAGGCAAGTGTGTCTGCTTGTGGGTGTGTGTGTGTGCTCACGCACGCACCTCCGCCGAAGGATTAGCAAAATTGCACAACTGCTGTCCAAGCAACTGGCTGCTGCTGCAGCTGCTGCTTAGAACAGAAAGTTAACGCTTGTTGACACTTTTTTTCTACTTGCAGTTGATCATTCTCAGCGCTTTGGTGGCCGCCGCTAGCGCCGTCGCCGTCCTGCCAGGCCACGGTTACCCTGGTCTGGCGTTGCCCGCTTTGCCTGCACTGCCAGCTTTGACGAAAATCGCTACGCCTGTGCTGCCCGCCATCACCAAGTACGCCGCGCCACTTGCCGTCGCCAAGGTGGCCGCTCCCGAGCCATACGACCCCAATCCACAATATAGCTTCAGCTATGACGTACATGTGAGTATGAGCGCCGCATTAAAGCCTACACAGCACGCTTAGCAATGGCTAATTAAACGCTGAACTTTCGCTTTTTGTCACCTTTCCTCCAGGATGGTGCTACCGGTGATGTGAAGAGCCAACAGGAACACCGCAGCGGTGATGTGGTGCAGGGCGCCTACTCGCTCATTGAGCCTGATGGCACACGTCGCATTGTCGAATACGCTGCCGATCCAGTGCACGGTTTTAACGCAGTCGTTCGCCGCGAACCTCTCGCCGTTAAGGCTGTCGCCCCAGTTGCCAAGATTCTAGCTCCAGCCCCACTATTGCACGCACCAGTCATTGCGAAGGCCATTCCAGCCATTCCAGCTCTGTCAGGCTTGCCAGCTTTGGGCGCTTTGCCAGGATTGCCAGCGCTTGCTCACGCACCACTTGCTGCACCCATCTATCACGGTTAGACGTGTGCTGCATGTTTAAGGAAAACAACTCTGCAACAACAACAAGCACGACAAATATACTACACTTAGTCAATTCACATATGAGAAAATGTGAAGTATTGCCGTTGCCGACCTCTTGCCGCTGCCATCACCCCATGATTGAATGAATGACAATAACAACAACATTACACATTACAAACAACATTACTCGTAGCCCTCTGCAAGCCAACAAAACCACCAAACAAACAGACAAACCGTCCAACAAAACAAAAGCATTGGCATTTGCTCCGCCTAACGGTAGTATGCCGCAAAGTGTATCCGGGTTTGAAGTGTTCTCGCACGGCAGCAGACGGAATTCTACTGTAAACGTTTTAACAAATACCGTAAGAACAACCGTTAAAGTAGTAGTAGTGGTGGTAGTCGTAGCTAACACACACACTCTCAATCACATASATACATACATACGCACTTCAGTTGGTCTCCGCTCTCTGCTGCAGCCGAAGGACGTTGACATCGTGGSCCTTTGCTTAATGCTTATTATTATTATATGTTAATCTCGTTGGCTTGTTATTATATTTCTATAAATATTTATATATGTTCAAATATCTCTATATTTCATACATATGTACATTCACGCGCTTTACCATCTTCTTCATACTAAAATATTATCTTCGTTATTCGTTACAATTCTCGTTTTTTATTAGTTATTTTAAGGCTGTTTGACCGCGATAAATACCTACATTACAATTACTGTATGTTAATACTCATATGTAAACCGAATAAAGTGTATCAAAGTATGCAATTTCAAAACAAAAAACAAACTTTTTTTAATTTACAAAACAAATTAATTGAAAAACAAAAACCAACTGTTCCTACGTTTGAGAACATAAAATTATAGTTAGAACAGGTTTGTTAATATATTTATATGTATAAATAATATTATACACTTGTGCTCACATAATTAAGTCATTCAGTACTTTTTTACAATATGTAAAAAAACAAGATATATTTCTTTATGCAACATCCCTAATATTGCGCGAGCAAAAAGTTGCGTTATTCTAGGAACGCCACCGATTTACAGCGCATTCAAGTATTTTCGTTTGGGAGAGTTTAAATGAATTTTCCATCTATTGTCAATAAAAGTATGCTCACATAATTAAGTCATTCTGTTTGAAACGGGTAAATAAAAATTTTTTCGCCACAATTTACATCAATATTGTTCTTTTTTACTAAATTAAGTTATTTTTAACAAAATTTGTAGTCATCGTCGTCATGGGCAAGAATAAAAGCACAACTTCAAGCGAAAGAAGGGTMATATGGGAATGTTTTCAAAAATATCAAAATATTGCCGAAGTTATAGATGTTTTAGGATTTTCTCGAGGCAAAATTAATAACGCTATTAAATTTTATAAAAAAAATAAGACTTTTGAAAATTTACCGCGTAAAAAGCCAAGAAAGACCACCCGTTCTGACGATAGGGCCTTAGTAAGGCTAAGTAAGTCTGATCCATTTTTAACCTCCACAGAAATTAGGGCTCAATTAGAGGAATACCACGGCGTACAAATATCTGCGCTAACTGTACGAGACGACTACAAGAAAACTCATTGAATGGCCGTTTAGCAAGACGAAAACCTATTGTTTCAAAAAAAAAAAAAAAAAAAAATATTGAAAAGCGAAAAGCGTTTGCTAAAGACCATCTCTGTAAGGACTCTAAATTTTGGAATTTGGTGGTTTGGAGTGACGAATCCAAATTTAATGTATTTGGTAATGATGGGAAACCATATGTAAGACAACCCCCTTTGCAAGAACTCAATCCCAAATACACTAAAAAAACCGTGAAATATGGCGGTTCATCGSTGATGGTGTGGGGTTGCTTTACGTCRTCAGGCGTTAGCCCGATTGTTAAAATAGACGAGAAAATGAYAGGTGAAATGTACAAAGGAATACTGGAGAACAATTTAGACGGTGATTATGTGGACAACTTACCGTTAGCTTGGATTTTCCAGCACGATAACGACCCCAAACACTGCTCGYRGGTCGTTAAAACTTGGATACGTAGTCGAAATATTAAAATTCTGGATTGGGGGATTATAAAAAGAGCCGTAGCTGCACGAAAACCTCGCAACAAAGATTCTGTATGGCAAATAATATAGTCAGAGTGGTACAAAATTAGTCCCGCTCAATGTGATACTTTAGTCCAAACAATGCCTAAGCGATGTATTGAGGTGTTACGTAATAAAGGTTATCCAACTAAGTATTAGTCTTAGGTAAGGTAAAACTGCAAAAAAATGTCGTATACTTCGAATAACTACATTTTTCTTTAGGTGACTTAATTATATGAGCAAACCAACATGGATGGGCTAAGGAACGCAATATTTTTATTATTTTAGAAGTTAAATAAAAAATAAGAATTCTGTTTTGAACTGAATTAAAATTTCTTCCATTTTTTGTAAAATTAAGTTTCATTTATGTACCATAGAAGTTGCTTTGAATAAACTTTCGTTCTGTTACTGGCGTGACTTAATTATGTGAGCACAAGTGTAGGTTATGTATATATGTTATATTATAGGTTATGTGAAATATTTACAGATTTCACTCTATAACCCATGATAATTTGAGCAACCATCTCAGGAACTTTACTCATGAAAGAATCCTTCAATAGTTATTAGGAAGAACTATCTTGACGATTTGTCGTTCTATAAGTGATAAAGGTTTAATTAAAAATCCATTATTTCTTTAATAGCTGGCTTTAGTAATCTATATCTCGTATTGTATAAGTCCGGTGGCATACATGACACTAGACATATACGACATAGTGCTAAAAAACGTATCAGAAAGTCTTGCGATTGCTTGGCTCAGTGTTTTAACTTAATATATGGGCAAGGAGAAAATATTTCATTTACAATTTTTCTTTAATAAGACGAACAACACAAGCCAGGTCAATATGAATAGTGTTTATGGTCTGGATACTAAGAGGTGATCCATTTCAAGGTTTTCTATTTTTTTAACGAAAAAACACAGAAACTTTAAATTTAATGGGAAATGTTTACTCGTATTATCATTCGAAAAATCGTTCTTTGGCATTTACTTTTTGAAGATTATCGCTCTCAAATGTTGGCCGCGGCTACTTCTCAAATGGTCCAACCGTTGACTCGTTCCAGAATTTCGAGTGATAACTTGCGAATGACACGCGTGATGATTTGATCCAAGGCCTGAATTGAAGTGGGATTGTACGCTTAGACTTTAGACTTTATATATCCCCTCAGGAAAAGGTTAATGGTGTGATGTGACACGATCTTGTTGGCCAATCGACCGTGATTTTAGTTGCACCAAATACTTAAAGGTCAATTGTCGAAAATTCTGATCAAATAGTAGAGATCGTCGACCGTCAATGTTTCGATTGGCCTAGAGCTAAGCATTGCTCAAAAAGCAGTTTGGAACCATTAGAATATGACTGGATACAAAACGAAGCTTTATGTATGAGTGCCACACGAGTTAACGAAAAAAGTTTAGGCCATATTTCTATCTGCTAACCGCCGCTGAATCCCAACAAAATCGATCCATTTCTAAAGTGGATGGTTACAGGTTACAAAAAGCTGGTTGCTTAAGAAAACGTCAAACAGAAGAGGTCGTGATCGAATCGCGGTAAGCATGAGCTATTTGTGGCCAAGCCAGAATTAATGTTCAGGATGTATGTGCTTTGTAGTTGTGTGCCCCTACAGTCTCCTACTTTAGACCTATGGAAACTGTCAACAATTACATACGCATGAAGAAAGTAATCGCCCATTCATCATAACAACAGCAGGTCATACACATCGGTAGTGACTTGCTAGAAGCTCCATAAACTTGATTGAATTGTTTGTTCATCCACTTTATCGTTCAGAGTTAGCACCAAAGCATTGCACCTGTTTCTGTCTACGAATTATGATTATGTTGACCTCAAAAGAAGCTTGCGAAGTTCAATTGTTCGAGGTTTTTCGCCAAAAGAGACGAGAGAATGAGAATGACATCATGAAATTTACTTCAAAATAGCCACAAGTTATCAAACGAATCATGCTAACTATTCTCAGTAAAACAAATACAAAGTCACTACTCTCAACTGAAAGATTCAAAGGAATTTACAAATATGAAAACACCAACTAACATAAAAAAAAATTGGTTGACAATCCCGCATTCGCGTGATTCAAGCTGAAAGTTCTGGGATCTTATATTTTCTGCCTTCCAGGGACACTAAAGGGCATTGAAATAAAACGCCTAAGTAGAGAGGGATTGAGAGTTAAGATGCTCTGTCGATACTTGAGATTCCACCATGGAAATTTTCTGCGACTAATAATTCAAAATATTAATATAATTCTCCACCGAAATATACAAAATATGTTGCAGGATAAAATATACAGGAAAACTTTTCGTAGAAGCATTAGTATAAACGTATCACAGCGTACAACTGCCACATCGCCAAAAATTTAAATTAAATTTGTTAAATTAGTTGAATTTATTGCAATAGATTTCACACAGTTTCACTAACAGCAGCGCTATTTGTCTTACACAAACAACTTATGTACATATTTGCGTATGTATGGTATACCATATAAATATATAACACATTAAGTAAAGAATTGCAAAAGTTTCATAATATTTGATTAGATTTATGAGTATGTTGACGTTTACTAGTGCAGCCCGTTGTGGCACCCATGTGACCAATCAACACACCAAAATTATGCGTAAAATTAAAATTGGAAAATTTCGGCGGATATTACATCAGCTAATGCACTTTCAATGTAAGCCTACTTGCATATATAAATATGAGTATTTGTATGTATATTTGGTGCAATTTTCGGTGGTGATCTACAAGTTAATTGGGTGTGGACAACTAAAGTTTCAGATGAAGTGAAGTAATAAAACTTTTATTGCAAATTAATATATAAAAGTACACACATAATATAAGTACACATATGCGTAAACAGTGAACTCTGGTATAAGTGGAATTTTGGAAAATATCCAAATATTTAACACTTGTTTGAACCAATTGTCAAAGAACGAGGTTTCTTTTGAGCGAATGACAAATTGTGTTTAATTCAACGTGAACAGATTTTTCTTAAAATCCAATGATTATATTTATCAAAAATCTCACGATAGATCACTTGACTATCAGTTGGCACACAGCATAAATAGTTACCGGAACAACAACTGATTTTGAACGAACATTCAGGAAATTCGTCTTGGAGTAATCTACGGCCTGGATTGTATTCGTCATTGCATCGTTAAACACTGGTCCTTGATGGCGCTTAATCACCAAAAATTGAAATAAGTTCATCGATTCTCTGTTTCTGACTTAATCCACGTCGGCAGTTGTAAAAACATGAATACCGATTTTTTGACCGAGTTGAATATTTTAAGTTACTGTAAACAGCATAAATAGCGCTCGCATATCAAAATATTCTAAGTACGCAAAACATAAAAAAGATCAAAATTTGCGGTAAAGTTCCTATTACAACATTGGGATTGCGAAATTCCGAAATATAAAAGGCAACCTACGTATAAATAGTCAGCGTGACGAGTTGCATCTTGTTAGCCACGCCCTACTGTCTGTTCGTCTGTCTGCATATACACATACTAACACTCAAGTTTTGAGATATCAATGAGAAATTTTGCACCTGCTCCCGTCTTCCAAAAAAAAAAAGAAGCTGCTAATTTGTCGGAATTGCGGATATCAGAACAGTCTTTAAAATTTTAAGTCAACATATTTTCTTGCCACGGTGCTAAAATCGCTCCTTAGATGATCATGCAACGACTCTTGAAAACCATGATTATCAAGTATCGAGCAAATATCTCAATGTTAATTTAACTTTTATTCTGAGTTGTGCAACAAAGCTAAAAGAGCGATCTTCGAGCACAAAAAACCCAATATTTTCAAATTACTGTTTTTTCGAAAATAATTAATTATATTCGAAAAAAAGATTCGACAAGAAACAAAGTTAATTATTACTACAAATTATTAAGTAATAACCACAATCGCTGGCTACTAACTGAGTTCTACTAAAATACCGGTACAATTTCAATTCATTACTATGGCAATTCCAAAGCAGAGTTAAATCAGTTCAATTGACATTCAAAATAATTCACATTTGTTAATGAAATCGTTTTCAAGGTGTTGGCAAATCAAAACATCGATTACAAGTCAATTAACAGCTGTGTGCATTTGCAATACGCAATGAAGAATCAGAAACCCAAATGCACACACACATATGTACATTTGAGGCAAAGAGACAATAAATAAATATTGAGCACCTAATGAGTTGTAATAAAAAAGAAAACCAAAAAATTTGTCTCAATCGACAACTGGCTTGGGTGTTGCATTGCGTTTCAGTTGCTTGTCCGTCCGGTTAAATTAGATCAAGTGCAATAGCTGTTATGGTTGTATTATTTATTTTTGCTTATGCAAATGTGGCTATCGAATTATTTTATTCTTTTTATTCAATTTACGGCAAGCAATTAGTGGACGCGCCCCACCGGTCGCAGCAGAACGGATTTCGGCACGCATGCGTCGCGCACACACACGCGCACGCAATTACTTAAGCGTTGATGAAAAATGCAAGGTATTTTAATTTGTGTGAGTTTGTCAAATATGTCAAGCGGCAATTGATATTTTACTCGGCTAAGAACTCGATTTCGATAGTCGAGGACACTTGTCGCAGCGAAAATGTCTTGATAGTGACCGTTCTAAGAGTCCGGCTTGCACGCATGCGCAGCGTGCACAATGTCAATGAAATTGCGAAGGTGTTTTGCATAAGTGGCTTATCAACTATATAATTTTAATGTGAAAATTGATTAATCATTCATTTTATTATAATAGATATAACTTAGGCTTGCTTCAAGCCTATTGACCTAAATCATATAACAAGTTGAATTTTATGCTGAAGGAGTATTCGAATCACAAAGCGAGGGATCTACAATTTGTTGTAGGAGAGAAATAAGGCAAATAGGAGGGGCATCTTGGCCAAGTGAATGTTAAATCTCCTTACAAGGTTATCGAGAGGCATTGACTAACGGGCTTAATCGAAGTAAATGATCGTTCAGTTTGTATGGCAGCTATATCCTGTAGTGGTCGGATATTGGTGTTTTCAACACCTGAGCACCCTCTTGGCTAGAAAAAAACTTGTGAGAAATTCCAGATCAATACCTCAAGAACTTCTTCTTCTATATTGGCGTAGACAACGCTTACTCGTTTGTGCCGAGTGTCTCGAGACCGGACGTGGCTAAATCGACTCAGCTTGTCACGATTATCTTTTGTATAGATATTTTAAAGAGTATCCGGCGTTTTTATCTGGGTAATAGAAACTTCTATGACAACTTAATATACCCAGTTCAGATTATAACAAAATCTTAAGAAGTTAAATTAAGAGTATAAGGCCTTGAAACTTTAAAAGTTAGGTCAGGTTAATCGGGTAGGCCCATGAGCCAAGCCACGCCATCAGTTTTGTCCTTTGCGATACCAGATGAATATCAGTTGCTATTGAAATCTTAAAACTGTCCACATAGTTGGTATAAATTTTCGTGAAAGAGTTTCATATCAACCATAAAATCGATACACTTGCATATTGCACACCTTTTGGTAAAAACAAAAAACGTGTACAATTCGAAGGTCAGTAATCGCACTGTGAAATTAATAAAGCTTAAGAAAATTAAACATTAAAGTACCGTAAACACGATCACATAATACATTGGCTTTCTAACTAACCGAATTGACTGACACCACCACTATTCAATTAAAACTGAGACCATAAGAGCAAAACAAAAATGTACAACTATCACATAAATCTCAGCTGCGAAAACGTCAACGAGACTGTCACATGAATTCCTAATTAAAAACTGAAAAATAATAACAGTTATATTTCAGTTAGAAAGTAAATCGATACCTTGATTGCGGCTGTGCTCGCCACGACGCTGGAGATAAAGAGAAAATCATATTAAAAGCACAATTATACGTTTTAATTTAAGTTGAGTTTAACGCGGTGCTGCCGAGTTTCTCATAAAAAACGATTTAAACGCAGTGCCTGCACATCATTTAAAGACGCCACGTTCAATCCGTTGCAACTGTTACGAATCAAATTTTGATTACCTTGATTACTCGAAATGAAATGAGCGACGAGGCAAAGAGACCATGTAAAAGTTAAAACAAAATCAAATAAATGAGATGAAAATATGTGAAAACAAAGAAAACGAGACACAAAAAATCCGTCAGCGCATTATTAAAATCGCAATTCGTTTGTGTCTTATCCAGTGGCTTAGCTAAAAATATAAACTTAATTACTCGTCTTACAATCGCCGTAGTTCGTTGGCACATTCAGCACGCCACTACAATGCGACAGCCAAAAGTAAGGTAAGTAAGTATTCATAAAGTGAAATTATAACTGCACAATACTTAATACAATTTGCAGCTCAGTTATACGCTGTGAATTCCACAATTAAATCGCAAGCGAAAAGGGAAAGGCGTGCGATCGCTGCTAGTCGTGATTATGTCATGACGCGTTCGAGTGCACAAGGCACGGCAGACAAATTGCGGCTGCCCACTACATGCTGGACTAGCTGGCACTAGACCCGCCTGAGCGCTTCTCATTTCACTTACCCCGTAAACCATGGGCCACGTGGTCCATACAAAAAACGTTTGGCCATCTTCCAACGCTTCTTGATGTGACTATTTGTGGTTTTTTGCGCAAGCGTAGCGGCATTCAGACGTGTCATCTCCTCGACTTGTCGTACCTTCCAAGGCATTACGATTTTTTGCTGTAAAAAGACGATGGATGAGAATTAAATACTAATTGAGATTATTATTGTTTATAGAAAAAATCAGTAAGAAGTATTCAATTGAAAAAATTAATACAAAAATTATTAAATTTTTTTTTACTGAAATTCAGGGTTTCAAAAAATATATTAAAAATAATTGAATTAACATTTAAATGAAATTAAAAATAATTTTCATATTTTCATTCCAAATATCGAACAGAAAATTAAAAAATTTTAATCTGAAATAGCAATTGAAAAATTTTCTACTTCAATTTAATTGGATTCTATTTTACTTTTTTATTGGATTTGAAAAGACCCACGAGCTGGCGAGACTTAGAAAACTATTACCCAAAAGACCCACCTCTCTAGGTCTAATTGGCAAAAATAGCTGAGAGTGGACGGACAACTGCCAGGACTCATTGGATTACTTAGTAGGGTGCACTTTCCGGGCTATAAGGCGCTACAAAGGAAGTAATGCGGCAAACGTTCTCGCACACATCTTTACGGAGAATAAAATTGAATGGGCACTCCGCTCATTCGACCATTACAAGCTACAGAATGCGCTCTGATGGCAGGGATAAGCCATGGTCAAAGGCGATTTTTAGAGGATGAATGAAGTTTAGGTATGTGTCACACAGTAGTTTTCATACCGAAGACAGGTAGAATCTAAGTATTCTGAACGGTTTTCAGTCAATATGGGTTGATTCTGCTATACAACGATGGATCAAAAGAATTTTGACTTCTAGACGTATAACAGCAGAATGGATCGACCTAAATTAACCTAGGAAGTTTGTTTAAATAGACATTAGTGGTAAATAAAGAGCTAAGAAACTTGGAAGTCAAGGCTGATAAGACAGTGGCATATGCGGACGACATTGCCATCTTAGTAATAGGTACCCTCGGACTATTAGCACCCACTCTCCATACAGTCCAGAATTGGGCATCGTAAGCGGGTCTGGGGTTGAACCCGGAGAAAACGGATATGATTGTGTTCACAAGAAAGCTCAAAATTACTCTATGGAGATTCCCTTCAATAAATGGGACACAATTCTTTCTCAAAGATCGCACCAAATGCCTTGAGGTAATCTTGGACATAGTGAGAAAAGGTAGCAATCCTAAAGGATGACTACTCTTCTTGGAGCTAGAAACTGAGTTCCATCTGGTATCGCAAAATACCAAAACTGGACTATGTGTGTCTTTTAAAATATATGTACATAAAAATAATCATCGTGATGAGCTGAGTAAATTTAGACATGTTCGTCTGTCTGTCCGCCTGTCTACTGTCTATAAAGTTCTACAGCCTTTGAGATAACGATCTGACTTTTAGCTGCTGAAGAAGCCGCTCATTTGTCGGGAATGACGATAACGGGATATACAAACTGAACATTCTTTATGTCTTAACATAAAATACTCACATTGAAAATTCGTCGATTTTCTGCTTGATAAGTGCCGCGTTTCTTCGAGGCTGCTTTACAGGCCTCGTAACATTCAGCCCAATAACGATTGATTGGCTCCCAAAGGTTCAATTCGATTTCACGTTGATACACATCATGCAAAGGTTTGACCTGGAAGAATTGAATTTAAGACTCTAAGTGAATTAAAACACTTGATAATAGAAATGGAAAAAAAAGAAATCAATAAATGGAGAGAAAAAATATTTAAATGGGATATGAGATTAGTAAGCATTTTCAAATGAATTAATATACCATTCTACTATCGATGATATAGACGCTAATAAAACGAAAAAGCGCTTTGAGCTTTTCACAAATTACATGGGTTTACGGGTTTCAAACAAACGATTTTTTTATTGTCTTATTAATATCTACAATACCTCAAGAATATTATGCTAAATTATTCAAGTCGATATGAGTACTAGTTTCGGAGATACAACTTTCAGATCTTGTGCGCTCGAGGCTAGCTAGGCTAAATGCGCCATCTTTAAACTACTCACCCATTCCTAATGAAACTTTACACAGGTCTTTGAGAAACAATTCTTAAAGACTTGGACGAAGGACTTTTTTTCGATTACAACTACTAAAAAAAAAATATTAAAATATTTCTTTCCAAAAATTTCAAAATTGCATTAATAGTGTATGTGTGTATGTTTAACAATAAAAAAAATCGAATAAAATATTTAATTTTTTATATGGGAATTTTTTTTTTTAATCTGTTTTTTACCGAGAAAACCTCGGTGGGTTGTTAATAATATCGATAGTTGGACATAAATTCGATATACTAGAATTATTTGTTTTGCTAGATTGTACATGTGTAACATCATTTTTTCTATCCCGAAGCTGGTTATAATGATCTTGGGTTGGTCAAACCGAGAACGGTTCCCAGAACAGTCAAAGTTGCGTAAGTAACAAGGATAACACTTTATATCACAACATCTAAACAACATTCCTCAATATATTTTTAAAATTTATTATTTCAACAACATGACAGCACTGAAGTCTATTATTAATTCCATAATATTCCTTAAAAGACAACATGGCATCAGTTCGGCATTTTTCGAATATTACTGCAGGGCGCGCCAAAAGTCGAGTACAAGAAATCCACGCGTTCAATTAACAAGCATATTCACTTGCAAATTTTCTGACATGCACACATGTACATGCAAATAGTCTACCCACCAGCCGTGCATCTTTTACTGTCGAATTATGCTAATTGCGGCAATGATCTACGCTCATTTGTTGGCACAGACAGGGGCCACAACCCAACATTGTCGGCTGACAAACGAGACAAGTGAATCATCTGCAAAAAATCTGATGCGCAACAAGCAGCTAAATACATTTTGCTGCTATTACCAAATGTTATGTCATGCCAAGCGTGCAATTGCAACAACAATAACACATCAACAAAAATAACAACAACGCCACTCAACGCTAACATAATAGCAATTGTAACAACGGCAGGCAAGTGATTAAGAAAGAGGAAAGCCCACACGGTTTGCACGCATGCGCAGACAAGTGATTGCAATGCATGAAATTAGGAAACACACACACACACAACAATAAATGTGTACACATTGTAAATATGTAATACAAATGTATGTTTGATGGTTACATGCGTCAAGAGACTGACGGAAAAATGTTATGCACAAGCAGAAGATAGCTTAATATGTGTACATGTTTATGTGTGTGTCTGTGGATATGTGGAAGTATTTGCTATAGATGAGGCGATAGCGATGCTCTGCACAAAAACAAAGACAATCATTTAATTCAATTTCAAAAGCACTAAAACGTCGGAGTTGTCTGCATGCAGTTGGAAACGAGTCAATTKTTTGGGTGCAAATCACGTGACTTCATAACGCAAAAATCTGTATGCAACAAGAAATGTCTGCGCGGAAATAGCTAAGGACGTTCGAATTCGCGCGTAATACAGCCTTTTTATAATCCACAATCAATATCAAATTTGAGATGGACTGGTCTATTTAAGTGTTAGGTGGGTTTGAAAATTTCACATAAAGAATTTTTTGTTTTTTGTTTGCTAAATAGTACAGTATGTTTAARATATACTCCCAAAATTTTAAATCGACCCGAATAAAATTCTTAGAGATAAACACTTCGGAAGTGCTGCCTATTCTACAGTTCAGTTCCTTGTAGATTATCATTTCAATGACCAAAACGATTTCAAGTCGGGGGAATAGGCTCCTTTTGACTAGGCCTAGATAAATTGCATTTGAGGAAGCTTTGTACCACACATATATGTATATAAGCCTGTTACCAAGCTAAAAAGCTGCCACACCCTGTGTGTTTTGAAAAGACGTAGAAAACGTCTAAAAGTATAATGAAGTCAAACCGGTTTCCTCTCAGGCGTAACATAAGCAAATGGGCAAGACATTGCAATCTTCGACGAACACTTCTCCAAACAAAGATGAGAGTAAAGCCAGCAAAAAAAAATTAAAAACAAATGAGAAAATAGTAAAACGCAAAAGTTCAAGTTCAACGATGAGGTAACAGCACTGCCGACAGCAAGTGGCAAAAAATCACTTTCCCGCTTTTTACATGCCGCGCAATGCTGAGTACCTCTTAACAGGGGCTTTCAACGACCTGACTTTGATGGGAGTAGGGAAAAACGTAAGCAAGGCAAGACATTAATTGAGTTTTGGCAAGCCACGAGATTATTCGGTAGTTCATAAACAATTTGTGACACTTTTCCTTGCAACAACACAACAACTGCAGCAATAATAAGCGGCAAAGAAGCCAACTCAGAGGCGCAGGCGTGGAAAATTGCGACGAAGTTTGTTAACAAATTAATCAATGCCAGGTAACAAATTGTGCAACCAAATGCTTTGTGGTAATAATAAAGAGTTCCGCCTATTGTAATATTGCTGAGAAAACGAAAGTTAARGAAAACTGAATAGCATTAGAGGAAATAGCGCAACTTACAAAGAAAACRAAATTGTGAACAAATTTTCAAAGAAAATTAAATAAATGTAGAGCAAAAATAGGCTAGCTGAAGACAAACAAATAACACAATASAAAAACTGAGCAATGAAAAATTGCAAAAATGGAAATTGCAAAGCAAACTCAGCTACACAGTCAGGCGCCATGTCATTGGGGCAATGTGACCGCAACAGCTGCGRCGTCRTACACATGTATTTAATGTGYACATACAACCGTAAACACTCGTTGTAATGTGCGGCTAAAGCGGCAGAAAGAAGACACAAAAATCGAAAAATTGACTTTAATGCTGGCAATAAAGCTTAAGTCGCGATAAAGTAGACACCATCAGTGGGTTTACAGCAGCGGAACTAAAGGCGGACGCAACCCGTTARTCACCTGCGGCACGGAGCGCATGCCACTGATGGCTCCATGAAGTCGCACAGTGGCTTTGAGCGCGGCTTCAGCATTGATTTCAAATGCGCTTAAGCCAMTCGGCTGCTGAAAAATACAAAACACATACTGATGATGCTCAGTAGCGCAACGAAAATTCGTTTTGGAAGCTTGTGGACTTAAGTGGAAAACTGTGGGGAGTTTTGACATCGGACATGGGCGTCCATGACATTTTCGTCGAGTGGGGGTTAATGTTTGGTACTTTTTGTTTTAATTTTCACGTTAAGGGATTTCGATAAGGTATTTAGCTAAACGAGAAAGCTGAAGTCTAAAGTAACTAAGTATAGCTGATTTTAGTTTTTTAAATTTCTTCGCATTTGTGCTTAGAGCAAAACGAGAATAGATTGTGGTGATGAAGGAACTAAATGTTGATGATTGTATCGAGAAAACCTTTTATTTCCTAGATGTGTCTAATTCAGCGATTTTTGAGGTAGTAATTTCTTTCAAAATTTTAGTTTTGTTGTTAGTTTTTTTTTTTTTTTTTTTTGAGTTAAAAGAACGAAAACGAATTGTTAATCGAATCAGAGGGTCCGTGATTATATTAGCCTATATGCTATAAATGGTATTCCTAAGAACTGAAAGACTTAATTTTAAATTCTATTATCTGCAGTCACAACGGTTTTTATATGGATACGCTATGCTCATAGGATTAAGTGATAAGCAATCTCGATTGAATAAAGTCACAAACATCTATAGAAGCCATAAACGAATAGAGAATCACGAGCATTACAAATTGACAGCAWCGGTGGCAAACCTCATACAAAGGACGGTGAACMTACAGAGTGATATCGAACGAACATTTGTGATTAGACAGACATAGGGACCTGGAGTTTCACCGGATTCAAACAACAAATAGATATGAAGTTCAAGACCGACACGGTACTGTAAATGGGAGTCGCTACCACTCAAAGATTACCGAATATTTTTGACCCGAATTGGATGCCACATTGATTTAATCTTGAAAACCGCCGAAAATTGAATATTATTTTAAGGGGATATACTGTGTACTCGAAATCTAAAATTTGTATGAAGCAATTTTTTGGACTCGCCTCTGGCACTATTATTGGTTCCAAAGCAGAAGAAATCATTTACAAAATAAAAACTCTGTTGCCATAACTATCAAGTCCTTGCTTTAAACTGTACAATAGTACAACAAATTTTTGAAAGAGAGAGGCGAATTTCTGACCACTGATCACACAATATAAAGACTTACTGCTGTGAAGGCCCCAATTAGACTACAAAATTTGAAGTTTGTTTTACCCAACCCCACGAAAGCTGTGAAAATAATRCAACTATATCTTGCCATGTGAAAAACCGGAAAGTGTACATATACTTATAAGGAAAAGCACGCGTCCAGTAGAATTCGTGGATGCAGCAAACGATGAGCGCGCCCAGCTCAACGTCTGCAGATAGAAATAAACGCCAGGCCGTGGCGCCACACAGTGCTAAACAAAACACACAAAGCTCACATTATTGAGTTGCTCGTGAGCAGGCGGCAACAATTGCTGCCACCTAAGAGGCAAACAATSACAACAACAACAGCTACTGTAGTGGCCCTGACAGTGGCAAAAGAAGTCGAAAAAGCAAGCTGCAGCAACTCCAGTGTGAACACAAACGTCTATTTTCATTCATTCTCACATATGCACATACATTCATACATGCCGACATACATATGTAGACTCGTAGTTTTAGTAGTGGCAGTGGCAGCGGCAGCGGCGGCAACACGATTTGGTTAGTTGCCTGCATTTTCATTAAAAACAAGACCACTTTCTTGCGATGGGTTTAGTAGCTGAAAGAAAGTCAACGTGAAAGACGTGATGAGCGCGAGTGAATTGCCGAATGAGCTGGCGACAAAAACTTGGTGAACAAAAAATTTTCCACAMGCACGAAATATAACGGTGATTTTGTAGACAAATATTTAAMAGCATAAAAAATTGCATTGATTACACATATATGTATAGTATAACCAAATGTATAACCGATTTAATACCCGAAATTATTGAAATTAAATGAAAATTTGTGAGTTCTGCTGCCGTTTAACGCAAAGCACAACCCGTGGAGTTCACAGCGCATTACAACGGTGATCATGCGGCGACTGTGGCAATTCGTTGTAAGTGTTCATGTAGCGAAAATAATAGCAATTAGTTAATAAAAGTTTTTCAAAAGCAGCAGCTTGTCGCTGCATTACATAATTACACAATTGGAAACATGAAAAAAAGAATTAAGCAGATAAGTATTGTAATTAAAAATGGTAATATATGGCGGCGCTTGTTTCCAWGTACTTAGCTGCMAGTCAGTTAAGAGTGAAATGTGTTTGCTGTCGGCATAAATAAAAACAAAAATAACAATGCGTTTGTCTTAAGACTCGCGTGTGCGCTTGGCAACTATGTAATTCCTAATTAACACCATAAATTGTAGGTAAAAATATAATTAGCAAGATAAATTGTGTTAAAGCAATAAAAGGGACAAGCGCTTGTCTACTTAACGCATTTTGTATAAAATTCCAATAATGCAAACGAAATATTCAAAAAGGAAACACACACTCAATCGAAGGCAGTGAAGTGAAAGCGTTCTGCGCTTCCGCGAAAATCGAATTCGAAAATGTGTTGGCTATGCGGAAAATGAAAATGCGATCAGCGGCAAATGTGAGGCAACAGGGAGTTGGCGGTGTAATAATAATGTAAATACAAATTGAAAATAATGGCAATTGATAAGGAAACAAGGAAATATTAATTGCAAAACATGAAAAATGTATCAGTGAATAAAAAGTTGTTTTTAACAACAAAACCATAAATTTTATGAAAAGTGAAGCATACATGAATAATGTTAACATAGGTAGATAARGAATAAGAAGAATATAGTTAATAGTAAATAAAATAATGATTTTAATACATTAAGACCCTACGTTTACGATACTACCGCCCAACTGCAAACTAACGCGAGGGTATGCCCCTCCCACACGTGCGAAATCAGCCGCGTCATGGAAGGCAACAGAGCTTTTTAAGCGTCGAGCTCTCAAGTTGCTGAACTACAGCAACAGAAATTTCAAGAGCTAATCATTTTCATTTTTTTTTACAGTGTGTGTTTTCCACCCACAAAATGGCGGAATTTTTAGCGGAAAATAATGGAAAAATTGTTAAATGAAAAAAAAAAAATATACGTTGGGGTAAAGATTTGATCTTGGGGGTAAGATTTGGGGTAAAGATTTGATTATAATTTGAGTAATTTTTCAGGTTTTTTATTTATTTTTCGAATAAGACTTTTTGCGGGCAGTTCTGTTACCGACTTGTGCTTCAATATTTCTGAATGAAAAAAAAAAAAAAAAAATTACCCTATATTGTATAAAGTGTGCCCAATAATGAACAAGAGGTCCGAATAAAATTACTCAATCCATATTTGTTAAGAAAAAAATTCGCAAGAATTTTTTTTTCCCCCTTGAAACCCTAACCCCTCCCTTAGACGACTAGTGTAGTGAGGAAGGCTCGACCTAGAATCTCATCGAAAATACCCTAAGGCGAAAAGTAAAAATTGTTTTGGAAATTACTCGAACTTGTCAGAATGGAGTTGAGATGAAATGGCAATATGTAATGCGCTATAGTGTTCCGATATCGGCGGTTCTGACAAAAGAGAAGCTTCTTAGAGAAAAAAAGACGTGTGTACAGTTTCAGCCTCGTCATGCTGATTTCTTTAATTTCCTTCTGGTTGTAACAAACTTAATATGCCCTGGCGGTAAAGAACATATCGAACTTGCCACTCTTCTTAATCAGTAATAATGTCATTATGTCGCTTTTATATTGACAACAACAAAAAAAAAAAACGAAAATTTCGTTTGTACTGTAATATCCTTCACAGATACAAAAAATTCTTCTGTTGGTTTAGATAATAATCCTTGTCAAATTTCGCGGAGATATCTCGTCAAATAAAAAAGTTTTCCATACAAGCACTTGAATCCAATCGTTCATTTTGTATGACAGCTATATGCTATAGTGATCCATTCTCTCCTTTTCGCCTAAAAAATCGCTGCCGCGAAAACAGGTTTTAGGCCGATAATCCCATAGGAGGCAAAGTTCTTCATGATGTCCATAGGACAGTTCCCTCATACGCAATTTTTTTCTTTTTACTCTTACAATAATTCGACCCGTTCTATTATATTATATATCCTTCGCCTTTTTTGTGGTTTCTATCTCTTTGATAATGTTCGAGTTATTTTATGTAAAATTTGTAGTATTCAAAGCAGTATTATATAGAGGGTATGTGTCCTGATTGTGGTCCGATTTTGCTTATTATTTTACTAAAAGAACGCCATTTGGCAAATTTGGTTGAAATTGGTGGGGAAATTTTACCCAAAACTGATTAATACGACGACACAATGCAATTTTTAAAATGAATCATATAAAGCTCTAACGCTTAGTGAAGCCTAGCTACCATTTAATTCACAGATATCATACTTTTAGAAGTTTGAAGGTTAGTCAGGTTTTGGTGGTGAGGTAGTTAACTGAGTCTGAGATAGGTTAAAATGTTTGGAAATTACATACATTAGACCTCTGCCTTTGGTAAACTCCACATAACACCTTTAACACTTTCATACGAGTTGTAATAGAAATTTCATTTGAGTATACAGCAAAAAGTATTTTATCGCGATATCTCAAATTTCATCCAATTTAAAGACAGACGTCCTAAGTACAATGCGTCTCGATTATTTTAATCGGTCACAAATAAATACTATACGTATAATACATATATAAATCTTTTAAGGGACTATGTACTTCTGATGTAACCCCTATAATATAAATGAGATATTGAGATATATTTCAGCTGCAAACATCGCCATTATGTATGTTGGTTACCTTTTTTTATTTCCCTCGTGTTTCAATCTGACAACCCACAACTTCATCGTCAAGTTTTATATTTTCAATGTTATGCATAATATACTCAGAACGTTTTGACATACGAGCGCTATTTATGTTTTTTACACTAACTTTAAATAGTTATCTCGTCCACGACATGTAATGAAATTAATTTTTTTTTTTTTTTTTTTGTCAACTTTCGACACGGATTAAATCAGCGCCGCTGAACTTTTTTCAAGTCTTGGCAAAGAAGGCCTATCAAGGACCTTTGTTTATCTATGGTGGTATGGTGGATTCAATCGAGATTGTAGATCACTCTATGACGAGTTTCGTGAAGATTGTTGCTCGCCCACGAAGATTTTCTAATGGTTGTTGATTCCCAACTTTTACGTTTAGTAAAACTAAGAAAAAAAAATTATAAAAACGTGACAAATACTATCTTCACCTTAAGTTAAGTTAAATACTCGACACGTATTTGAAAAGTGAGAGGAAAAAGTCGGTAATATATCAGGACCAGGGTTAGAGGTCTCTTACGGCATACCAGCTGCAAGAAAGCACAATTCACATTTATTATGGGACCGAAAGTAAGTAGATATAATGAAAAAGCGATTTGCAGCGCGCTTCTAATACATAAGCAGAAAACTAAAAACAGTTGCGCTAAACGAGCCGTACAAGTTTATGACTCAATTGCGGCACAGACTGAAACTCGATATTCAAAACTTTTATGTAAATATTTGTTAGCAAATCCTCGTAAGTAGTAACCTGTAATGTGCTCGAGCAAATGCGATTGCGTTGTTGAAAAGTGAAAGTGCCGAAAAATAGTGAAAAAACGCTGTCAAAAGTGTGCGCATGCGCGGCGATAAAGCGTGGGAACTACACACAAGCATGCAGCGTTGGGCCAACAACTAGGACCCACAGAACGGCGAAACATAACAATCTCGTTATCTAGTAGAGGAGAAAACACGACAAGCGCAAACAAAAGTCAATAGAAAAGTTAAAAAGTCATTGAACGATAGCGATCGGGCTTAACGGTGACAACAAATCCATTACGCACGCAATAACCGGTGTGTGATCTGTGATATGAACACTCCTGTTTACATAAAACTGATTAATTGAAAAATAAATGAATGAATAAGAAAGAAACCGGCGTGCATTGGCTATCCAGTCGGGATTTCTGTGTTTATTTATTGATATTTTTGCCATTTATAGTTTTATTTATTGGATTACTACACCTATTGCCATTTATATAAATACACACATGCGTACATAGGTGGAGATATGCATTTAGCATGCGCAGAGAGTGTAAGTGCATAAACTGGCAGCCACAATGATCACGCATGCGCAGCTGTTGGACGTGTTTTCCACACTTGGGCGAAGTCGTCGACACACAGCTGTGCAGATTACAATAGAAATATCGATAATCGCTAATAAATGCCTACATATGTGCACAAACTCTTCATATAGAAGTAGAGGGTGGGTCGGTAGGTTCGTGAAAATTTCAGTAAAGCCTGAAAAATGATTTCATTCAAACAGGGTAACGTTTGATACTGTAGGCATATATGAACATATGTATGTGCAATGAAATAAACGTGGGTAAAAGCCGAAGATCAAACTTCACACGAACATACACTGAGCAAAATAACTATATGGAACACTGAACAAATGGATTTTCTTTTATCATAAAAAATCAATGTAAAATATTTTTAACCTTCAAATAAGTGAAGAGAGCAAACGTTCGAATACAACATGTTTAAGAATTTTATTCAGTTTTTTATTGTAGAAGTTTTTACTTTTTCAAGAACGTAGAAGGAAATAGATATACGAGTTCCCTAAGGACACTGAGATCGATTTCGGCCCATTCTTCTTGAATTCCTTCTTTTGAGCTGCAATTGGTCTTTATAAATTTGATTGCGAAGAATGCTCCAAAGGTTCTCCATTAGATTGAGGTCTGGACCAACGACCAACTGCAGGCCACTTCAACACAAGAATATTTTTCGAAGCGATACGCTCAATGCTGTCAATTTGAGCATTGTCTTCAACACTCAAAGAAACTTTTTTACAAAATTTAATAAAATATTATCCAATACTTCTACGTACTTTTCTGCATTCATCCTATGAGAAAATAAACTTATTGGTGTCTTACTAAAAGCAGCCTAGTTCATAAAGGAGTCACCGTGGAAAATTCGCAAGTGGTGCATTTGTCGCGGTTCACGAATATCTCTCCAATACTTCTATCAATCCGATGGTTCCATTCAAATTAATTTTTTCATCGCAAAAAATTGTGGATTGTCATACATCATCCTAAAACTAATGATTATCTGCAAATTCGAGCACTCAAAACTTGCTGAATTTTTCTCTTTGTAATATTAAGAGAAAGTTCGCTTCCTATTTGGTTAGGGCTGATGTTGTTTTGACAGCTAACCGTCTTTTCTCTCTATAACACTTTTCGCCGATCTTTGGTTTAGGGCAAGTTCTTTTAATTGTTTTCGCATACGTCGAGATTTTTCAAAAGGATGCAGTGCTCTACTTTTAGCGCTATTTCGGGAGCTGGGATACCCGATTCACTGTAGGCTAAATTACTAGCGCGGCCTACAATTGCTTTACCAGCAAGCAAGTTACATATTTATTTTTATTATTAATTGTATTTAAATTCCCCGGGTAAATGATATTTCAAAAAACTGTATTTAGCTAAGTTGGTAAGATTGTCCTTAATTACTAAGCCAAATATGAGCGCGATCTGTTAACCAGTATGTTTACAGCGGTTGCTTAAGTCGGTACACCTCAGCAGTGGATAAAAATATCGAACAAAGAATTTGCCACATATTTTGAATTCCTCACATAATGGAATGTGTGGAATCATTGCAAATGTTGGAAGAGTCTTGCTGTGATTCAGTTTAATCTAAAACATAAGCCTATGATTAGTACTAAGCGTTCAAACACGGTCGAGAGATTGTTGAAGACATACCTCGTTCTGGACGACCTTCGACCCCTTCAACTGATGAAAATGTTAAAAAAGTGAAAGATATGGTGCGCGAAAATCGCCAAGCGTAGAGAGATGGCAAGAGAGATGGCAAGAGTCACATCGTCATCACAAGTCGTTCTTGCTCGACTCGTCCCGATTAAGCTGAATTTCTTTCAAAAAGAGTACGATTGTGACCGAGTATAAAGCCAATAGCGCATTGGATGCCATCGATCAGATCGGAGAACCCGTTTTCAGTCGATCGAAAAGATAAAACAAATTGCATGAAGGAGCTGAAGGCCATCCCAAAAAGTACTTACGAAAAGTGTTCCAGGGATTGAAAAAAATGTTGGCAAAAGTGTATTACATCTGGTGTTGTATACTTTGAAGGCGACATTTTGCGTCTTGCCTACAATTTCCGGGTATTGATAGTCGGTATTGATAGTCGGTACAATGTAGTTTTACAAAAAAAATATCCTAAGACGTGCTTGCTTAACGGCATACCTGTTACATAAAAAATCTATTTTTTTTTTTTTTAATTTCCAACAAATACCTGTTTACTAGCCCTGTATTTATAGTAAAAGCTGTATTACAATTTTCTACATTGTTATGACACCCGCCAGCCACCACCTTTCAGTTTCGGTTGTAATCAAATTTCATTGTTAAATTTAATTAGGAATAACCATAAAACGCGTGCATTAAATTGATAATAATTGACAATGTTTGACAATCGACTTCTGTGTGTCAGAAACCAATATTCACTGAAGAACAAAGTGAAATATTTCAACCTTGATATTCACAGATTTACAACCACTGCGAGGTTACTTTTATTCAAGGTTGTTGAGCTTAAAAATATTTTCAATGTTTGACTTGTGGACTTGAAAGGAGGAAGGACTAAGATCATTGCTAGAGTTTTGCACGAAGTTATAGAGAGATTTCAACCATTTTTGGTAGTAAATTAAATTGAGTTGGCATAAGTCATGCCATTAAGAAATTCACTTTTGTTCTGAGGAAATCATTGAATAGTAAATGAAATTATAACATTCGATAAATGAAGAAAATAGTGAGTGTCCGGTAGACCTCTACAGGACTCTTCCAATATACTGACGTAATGATTTTTCAACTGGATACCGATTGGGCAGAAGTACAGTACAATGACCTATAATCTTTTTAATGCCAATGATATCAAAGAAAAAAAGTCAGGTCCTATAGCCAATGTTAGAGAACGGGTAGGCCGTTGGACTAAAGTTTTTGGGTTTTTGGGTCTGAGACAATTTAGGCAGAAATATCTCGTTCACCGCCAAACACTTATTTTCGGAGGTATCGGCTATGGGGTCAAGGGAGTCCCAACATTCGCAAAATAAATAACCGATTATTAAATTTCCCGAAAAAGCACCTTTTTTAAATTATCTTATTCTGAATATTTATTACTGTCTCGCAAAAGCAAAAAAACTAAAAAGTAGTAAGCTTCCTTAAAGACTTTTTCGCTCTCTTCTCAACAGATTTATGCCACAATACTCTCTTTGTGCGAGGTTTGCAACGGCACAACGGCAAAACCTTACACAGAAGATGAAACAACGACAATAATACCAGTTACAACAACAACGAACGCAAATACGTTTGAAACGACAACGTTAACAACAGCAACTAATTTATCAGAACCATTGCCCATATTAGCAGCGAAATTGGTGCGACAACGTCGGCAACACCCGTACACCGTTATAAGGCATGTGGTGCGGTCCTCGAAGCGCGGCACGAAGTCACGGCGACGTCAGAAGTGGCCAAAATACAAATATGGACCACCAAATTACAGCATCGATCACCCAATCACTTACTACAAGCCAACGAAACAATATTTACCCGAGATAGCAGAGCCACCGAAATATTCGTCAATCGACGAATTGGATTTGACAAATCACTTTAATTTCGCCGATTATGATGGGCATGCACAAAAGGGTAATCACTATGAAGATCAAACCATGGATTTGGATTTCTACAGCAATACGGACCACTCGTTTCCGGAAGAGCCTAAAGTCACACATATAGAATACAGCACATATGATGCGAAGAAAGAGGTGCCGACCTATTCGTATACGTCGACCAAAACGGAAATTAGAAAGCCATATTTGAAAGTGCAAAGCTACAAAGGACCGAAGCATCATGGCGGCGGATATGAAATGTCAAGCAGCAGCAGCGGAGATTCGGGTTACGAGGATACGCACTCGTTCATACCACCCGACAATGTGTACGACATGCACCCGCTGAGCAGCTACGATACGCCTTCGCCACAGCATGACGGCAATTATTACGACTACACACCAGTAGACACTAGTTCGCATTCGAACACGCATATACCGGCCGCAAAGTATGGCGTACCAGATACGAATATACCGGTACTTTTCACACCACCAGCCAAGCAACCGGATTATCACGCCCCAAAGCCAACAGCCGCCGATAGCTATAGCATTTATGATAAGAAAATACCAAATGCGGGCTATAACTCGGTGAAAACATCAGGTCATACTAGCTTTGCCGAACCACCGCCGAAAACCAATGTCGAGATCACCTATTCACCTTCTTATGAGATCACCTTACCACCATCGAATCATAAGCCTACAGCGGTAGAAGATTATCGACCAGTACCTGGCCACTTTGCTGAGCCGCCAGCAGAGCCGACGCCTTCTTATCATCCACCCAAAACATCGGGGTATCGACCCACAACTACGTATCGAATACCTGAAACCCCAGCACCACCTGCATATAGTCCAACTCCACCACCCCCTCCTCCGCCATCTTATCACCCGCCTGAGACGCATGATCCACCTGAGTCACATGCACCTCCATCATATGATATACCCGAATCACATGAAATTGCTTCTTATGAAGAAACCGATTTGCATGAGCCGCCATCTTATCAATCACCCGATATACATGCGCCCACATCTTATGAGGTGCCTGAATTGCCCCAAGATCCACCTTCATATCAGCCTCCTGAGCCACCAATACATCCGCCGTCAAGTGGTTTTGAAGTGCCCGCGCCACATCCGCCGCCAGCATACAGCGCACCCGAGCCACCTCAACCACCATCTACCTATGACCCACCCGACCCAAACCTCCCAAGTCCATCCGTGCCTTCGCAGTATCCACAGCCTGACTACATATCACCCTCGAATAATTTGCCCATTAACTCTAAATATATGCCGCCAGCATATGACTACCCAAGATCGAGTTATGAAGTACCCATATATGACCCGATTCCTTTCGAGGCATCGAACAACGATGAACACGAAACATATCCGCCGCACACATTCGAGAATCAGCACATCGACAATCACGCACAATCGGCATCCTCACCCATACCAACCGCCGATGCACCAGCAACGCGTCACCCTGCGAATAAATTAAATACGCCATCACCTACAACAATTACGAAGGCATTTAAAGTGAAAACCAAACGTAAGCGTTTGCGTAATAGCACACCGGCTGTCACCACCAAACATATATTGGACGCGCCCGAATTGGAGGAGGCATTCGAGGCAGGTCAACGTCATAAGAACCAATTGGCGCTAAGCCCCGACACTGTCGTCAATGAATCCAATTACGTGGAGGCACAACGCCATGACGAACCCAACTATTTCTTGCCCACTATCACGCCGGATGTGGGGAACGATAACAGTTACGTTAGTACCGCATGGAATCCCATACGTATACGTGCCGCAAGTACGCCCACAGCACTACCTGCCGTTACGGCAACGAAGGCTCAGACAGCCTCGGTA
>NW_017537025.1:0-6993 GCF_001853355.1 Bactrocera latifrons
ATTATTGTGAGAAAAGCGTGGAGTGCTTTGTGACATATTTTTCATACATCGAGCATTCCACGCTATTTTCMMAMYAAYCCAAGAATTTTTYCTTCATTATTATTGTTAGTTTATACAAATAATTATTTTTCACTTTTTAGTTTGATATGCTTTAAAAACGTGTTTTTTAGTTTTTTTAAACTATATTTATTTTACATATCATCACACCTCTCTACTGTCGTCGGTAAATTTAAGATTATTTTCAAGTTAGCGAGAGCGACAACTGACGGCCTGCGGTCGTGTAGTTGCGCCGCTGTCTAAATAAATGTGTCTATAAGAAGGTGTGTATTTTAGTATTTTACATATGTCGCTCTATGTGTTCAACACTTTAGAGTTTAGTTATACTATTAATGCATGTAAATAATTTTTATATATTTGCGATATTAACGAATTCATAGTTTATATTTTAATATATTAAATTTTATTTGTAGTTATGATGTAATGGAGCGTTCCCGTAATAAGGTCCGAATTCGGGTGGCAAATATCATGATTGCGCTTACGGTATTAGGTTGCTGCCTTATGGTTTACAGTGGTAAACAAGCTGCAAAAAGTGGTGATTCTGTAGTCAAACAAAATCTCGATTGGCACAAAAAATATAACGAAGAATCAAAAAAAGCTTAGGTTTTCGCTAATCATGTTTTGTTTTATGTTATGAAATATAATAAATAATCAAGAGTAAATGTTTTAAAATACATATTTCATAAAGTAGTTAATTATTCTCTATAAATTTTATGTTGTTTCTTTTTTATGTGAATTGTACGAAATGTTTGCTTTACTGGTATCTTATTAAAACTTTATAATTATTTCTACATAAATTCTACTTACGCCAACAAGAGACATTAATTTCGGTTTTTATACGGTACTGGTCGCATTTTCCGTACGGAATCAGCTGTTTTCGTTTTTTGGCAACAGAAACATCATTTTCAATTTAAAGATGGAGGACGACGAATGTTTTATACAAATATTAATCGAAAATATTGAAAAAAATAAATAAATGTTTGTGCCAGAAACAAGATGTCTTTTATTTCAATCGCGTGTATATAAAAAAAATCGATGTGTTCAATCCTCTACATTTCTAGGAATCGTTCAAAAAACTATCCCACTTCCTCTTTCTGTTTATTTCCCTCACGTCGACGTTTCCGGATAGGGATCGCATTGCCTCGCTAGCACCCGGTAGTCTATTGGACTTCATTTATGCGTTGGGGATAAGCGAGTGAATGTGAGTCAGGAGAGGGCACAATAGACTAAAGGTAGCGGTACATTCCTCATCTTCATTCATTGCTCTCCGTTCCTTATGCATTTTACATTCTTTTCGTTTGGCAGTAACATACTGTAGCGTATGCATATTATAGTTAGGCCTTTAATTGGTACGTGCTTTTCATACTTTAAAATGAAAGATTCAGAAGAAAATCAAAATTGAAAAACGAGATAATGTTATACACCAAGTATATAGGATTTCAACAGAAATTTTGTTTTTTAAACTATTGCACTGTCAAAAGTTGCGAATTTTCAAAACGAAATGGCAAAATCTGCAGTATATCTTTTCACTAAATGTTCAATAAATGTATAGCTTACCTTTTATTAGTTATTATGAGTTTTCTTGTTTTGTTTTAAGAATTGGAATTATGGTTGTCTGCGAAAACGTTACAAGAGTTTTTGCTGTGATGCAGTAAATAGTGGTCATTGTATAAATCTACAAGTAAGAAATCCTGTCATCTTCACCCATACATACGCAGGCGAAAGCTTATAGAATGACAGAAATTACATTAAGAATGCAATAGAATGAGGGAAGACTCAGGGCAAAAGCCCAGGCAGTTCGTTAGGGTTTCTTAAATATTCTACTATTTCGATCAGATAATCTCAGCTGTTGACGACCATATGATTCTTTTGTTACTTGTATATTTCTACAATGATAGTGGTAACGCTGTACAGTTTGCACTGCTAATTGATTTCTATTAGAAATGTTCAAACAGAGAATGATACGTATAAAAATAAGAAATTTATTAATTGCGAAAAACTTTAAAGCCGAACGGATTATTTTTAAAGTAATATATTCTTCGTCTATGTTATAAAATTAACAAAATCCCAAAATGTAATTGTGACAGTTTTCGCGCAGAGAAAGAAAAACTCGTGACCGATATTATTAACGCATTTATTCAGACTGCCGTTTTTGTGATAAACGTATGAGCTAATGCACTGTTTTATAATACATAGACAAGTTATGTACAGGATTCGTTTGCAGAGTTGTAAGTTTACCATTTGGAGCTTTCTTCAGATATCGAAGCACGTATTTAGCAGCTTGCATATGCTCTTTATGCGGATGCGAGTTATACTGAGACAACTTTGATATCACTTGCGCGATATCCGGGCGAGAGATTATAACCAGATACATAAGCCCACCAATTAAGCTTTGGTACGCTTTTGTCTCCAAATTGCAGCAAGTTAAGTATCGTCCCTGGAGCCCATGGAGTTGCCGCTGGTTTGCAATCTGTCATGCCCCACTGCCGTATAAGTTCCGTAGCATATCGTGTTTGATGTATCGTTATATCACCACGATCACCATCGCGCTCTACTTCCATACCCAAATAAAAAGATATTGGATAGCGATCGACCGCCTCAATACTCTGATTTAAAACTTCTATTATGATCTGCATTTCTTCTCTGTTTAAGCAGGCCAAAATAATATCGTCTACGTATAGACCCTTGGTATTACAACGTCGTATATATACCGATGTGTCTGATTTGCACCTTTTAAAACATGTTTCTAGTAGTATTTGCGTTACTTTTTTGTTCCACTCACGACCGGCTTGTTTCAGACCGTACAAAGCCTTTTTAAGCTTGCATACCTTGTTTGGAGTGCTTGCATCTTGAAACATTCGAGGTTGATATATATACAACGTCTCCTCCAAATTACCGTTTAGATATGCCGCAACGATGTCAATGTGGTTGACCAACAACTTATGCCTTGCTGCCAATGTCAATAATAACCGAATGGTGGAATGGTGGACCCCTGATGCAAATGTTTCGCAATAATCGACGTTATACTTCTGCGAACAGCCTAGTGCAACTAACCTCGCCTTAAACTTCTCAATAGAACCGTCAGGTTTGCGCTTTATTGCAAATACCCATTTGCATCCGATTAATTGCTGTTGGCCTATCCACCAAGTCCCACGTTGAAGTTCGCATCAACGAATCGTATTCTTCCGACATTGCCGCTTTCCAGCTATCTGCTTCTTTTGAATTTAGAGCCTTGGTAACAGTGCCAGGATTTTCAACAATAGAACTTAGCATCTCCGGAGAAGGGCCTGTACAATAAACTTTCTTCGGCCTACCTACTCCTCCTGAACGTACGAATTTAGGTCTTCCTCGCTTTCTCTCATTGTTACCTACAGCAACCTCTTCATAGTCGGACTCGCTTTCTGGCTCATTTCGCCCATCATAATAACTTCGTTCATAATTCTCGTTTTCTAAATTCTTGCTATTTGCTTGAGTTTTTCTTTCATTAGTTGTTTGTTCATTTATTTCAACAAGAAATTGTTCTTCGTCTCTATCATTATTCTTTTTATGTGATTCAAGAGACTTAAAAAAAAAAATTACATCACGCGCGATTGTGATTTGATTTGTCTGTAAATTAATAAAGGTTTCGGACCCTTCTGTAGAACCATGGCATCGCAACCAAACGTACGTAAATGTGAAACTGTCGGCTTTCGGTCGTGCCGTTTCTCGTACGGTGTAACCGCACCTAAAATTTTTGTTGGACACCTATTTCTAACATACACTGCCGTGTTGACGGCTTCCGCCCATAACGATTGGGGCAAATTTGACGAATTTAATAAACAACGCGACATTTCAACTAATAATGTATTGGCTGTTTCGGCCACACTATTTTGTTGAGGGCTGTATGGTACAGTAGTTTGATGCCGAATGCCATTTTCATTTAAAAATGTCTTAAATTGGGAATTAATAAATTCCTTTCCATTATCACTACATAATATTTTAATTTTGCGGCCTGTCTGCTCCTCCGCGGTCGCAGCAAAAAGTTTAAACATGTCGAATGCATCCGATTTTCGTTTAAAAAAATAATATGCCTCGAATAATCGTCTATAAATGAAATAAAAGACGATGCACCGCCAACCGAACTCACACTCATTGGACCGCATAAGTCTGTATGTACTAAGTCTAAAACATTTTTCGAATAAACATTGCTATAGTTGGCATAGGGAACGCTGTGAATTTTACACATCGCACAAGTCAAGCAGTCAAGGATTTTCGGAATTTTAATGTTTAAACCATTCACCATATTCATTTTTGATAATTTGTTTAAATCGTTTATGTTAAGATGACCAAACCGCCTGTGCCAATTACTTGCGCATTCACTAATCGCAGTAATAACATCCGCGTTTCTTTTTATGTTAGCAATATACATGCCAGTTTCTAATTTAGCAGTTAAAATTGTCTTTCCCATTTTATTTTGCATCAAAGCACTATTTTCTTCAAACTTAATTACGTTTCCACTTTCAGCGGCTTTACCGATTGAAATGAAATTGTAATGTAAATTTGGAACGTACCATACGTCTCTTAAATGTATTGTTGTGTATTTTGTCCTCAACTGTTCCACTTCCCTTGTGCATAAATATAGTCACCTGATGCTAAAATAATTTTATGTTTATCACGAACAAGAGAACAAAAAATTTTTGCATTATTGCACATATGAGACGTTGCGCCCCTGTTGGTAAGCTTTGTCATCTACTAGCGCGTCGTTACCTGAGACAAAGCACTGAGAGCGGATATGAGATCCACGTCCACACTTATAACACCGTATGCTGTTGTTGTTATTACTTGAAATTCGACTTTCGTTAGCTCTCCTTTTTCCTTCATTTTCGTTCTATTATCACTATAGCTGTCAGCACTTTTGCTGCTACCGACGCTGAACTCGCTGCTTGTGCCTTTGCTGCTGCTGTTGACGCTTCTTTTATTTACAGTGTGTCGCCTTATATCATTTGTTAAGAAAACTGTTTCTCCGCTATTGCACTTTTGACCGTGCATTTGCTCCTCCTCCAAAATCTTAACAATGAGATTGTACAATTTTGGCAATACGTCCCTACTTTCCATTGCCACCACTTCTCCAATTCGTCGGGTAATGAACAAAGTAATAGAATGGACAAGAAATCATCTTCCATCTCTAAAAAAAAAAAAAAATCTCAAGTCATCTACGATACTGCGGAGTTCCTTTAGTTGAACCGAAAATTTCTCGCTGGTTTTGAATTGGAACCGAATTAATTTTTTAAATAAATTTACCTTTCTGCATGCTGGGTCTGCCTTGTAGATAGCGCTCAACGTATCTCAAGCACTTTTAGCTGTGACGTAGTTTTTTATATGGATGAGTTGGCTTGGCTTTACGCTCAAAGTTATGGTCGCAAGGCTTTTCATGCTACCTATAGCATTAGCCATTTTACCGCGTTTATTGCTTTTGACGCCGGATGAGCAAATTAACCGAATTATCGTATCTTAACAGGAGAAAAATCCATACAAAAATTAATTTTTAACGGTACACGCTTATTTTTGAAATTATATTGCTGTAGGCGTTTTTAGAGGTTATCGATAAATTTTTGAACTATCCCACACATCTTTACAGTGATATAACGGTAGCAAAAAATTTGTATCAGTAGATACACGAACGTGTCACTACGAAGTTGAATTGCATGCGCTTAATGTATCATCAGTGATACATTTAATAAACTTATTTCAAATCAACCAAAAATTTGTTCATATATGATACATGGCCGCTGTACACATGGTACAAGAAAGAAGAATTTTGTATCACATGTGATACATTGGACAGGGAACCTGTTAAATATTCTTACGAACCGAAAACTTGAAACCCATATCTATCTGGGCCCATAACCTTTGTAACAGTTTTCGCGACAAGTTATGTACATATGTATAGTATAAGAGTACAGGATTGGATTGAAGATTTATATTCAGAATTCAAAAATTTTATCATTATATTTAAATACAATAAATTATATTTATTTATAATGACATGTTCTGACATAGTCTTAATCACGAGATTTAGAATATTGGACTATCTCAGTAATCTAATAGGGATACCAAGATTTAGGCACACAAAAATCACACTTGTTGGTAGTCTACTCGAGATCTATGTATTTATTAATTTTAATTAAAGTTTCTAACAATTCATAACATTTATGCCCGGTTTCACAGTCGATACTTAAGTTTTGCCTAAGTAAAATTTTAGCTAAGCGTTATTGCAGACTGAGGAGCCGCCGTTTGCGTTTCACAGTCAATGCTTAATTTTTATAAAATTGTATTATGATATATGGCAACGTTATGGGCAACATATGTTTTACAAATGTCAACCATAAAAATATGTTTCAAATATTTAAATTATAGCAGACAATATATAAATTTGCGAGGAAAGTTATATCGAATACGGATGAAAACAACAAAAGAATTCGAAATTTCACCACTAGCGAGTCGGAGCATCTTTTGGAACTGGTGGAAACCCCACTCCGATTCTCTATTTTTTCATAAAAATTAATTTCTTATTATTCTTCTTTTCACATATAATGAAAAGTCAAAACAATTCAAAGATATTCTCCGTTGGATTTAGAGGCTGGCATTGTTGTTGTTGTTATTACTGGTTCCAAGACTTCGAAATTATGACTGTCAGCGGTGACATGGGAGCCAATTGGAACTGCGACTACTCTTTGTTTGAAGACAGGAGATATTTCGTGTACTCTACACTCTTATAGAAGATGGTAGCTTCTCTATTGAGTTCTGCAGCTCGAATTCAATTATTTTTCCAAGAGTTGATTGAAGAAGATGAACGAAAGCGAGTCGCCTTGTCTCAAACTTCGTATCGTTCGACTCAGAGATGTCCTTCCCGATCCAGCTGTGGATGGCGTAGCCGGTGTTGGACCGGCCAGGGTT
>NW_017537025.1:7893-8918 GCF_001853355.1 Bactrocera latifrons
ATAATTATGATATAATAATATTACGTAATAAAGCGTAAAGTATATTAGTACAGTGCGAATATTAAAATTTTATTTCAATATGACTGCAGGGTAACCAACCAATGTAACCACTTTATATCCAAAACTCATAGTTTAAATATAAAAATTTATGTATCGTCACCTGAAATACACAACAATGTATAATCAAAAATAAATGGAAATCGCTGTCAGATATAATAACTAAATTTTATCCATTTTATAACAAAAATTAAAATTTTATTTCAATATGAGTGCATGGTAACCTACAAATGTAACCACTTTATAACAAAAACTCAACATATTTTTTATTTTTAACGCAGAAAGGAGTACTCCGCGAAAGTACTTCAGTCCACCCGGGTATTCGCTCGGCCAGGGTTATTTTTTAAAGCGCGGCCGAAGACCGCCAACGCAGAGAGGTGTACTACGCGAAAGTACATCAGTCATTCCGACATGATATTATATAAATTTTATAATACTATATTATCATAGAGTTTTAATTATATGTGTTTATTAAATATAAATCACATATTATACATAAACATATGTATGTAAAATGTATAATATGTGGAAAAATTTTCCACAACCCAATTACAACTTAAAAACGTTAGAAAGTATTTTTTATTATAATTAATGTAGAAAAAAGAATCACGCACAAAAAAACAAACAAAGAGAAGTCGTTAAGAATCCTACATATTTGGTGTTTAAGTTGTGGCAACGCTCGTTTTCTCATAATTGTAAACAATCTAACCTTTGCAACGCAGAGTCCACTAAGTGATTTTTAAATTAATAACTTTAGCTAAAATATTACAAAATTAAATTGAAATCCATTCACCGTCGAACTGTCATCGTAACTGGTTGCTTTTCGCTCTTTGCTTATTGAGTTTGTTARAACGGTATAACGGKTTRTTCTGCGTTTATATTACGCTCGTGCTTTGTTTGTGAATTAATTTTTTATTATTTTATATCTTTTCAATCACTTAATTTCTTAATTTGTTAAACTAAAATTC
>NW_017537025.1:21898-84233 GCF_001853355.1 Bactrocera latifrons
ATAATATAACCAGTGCTGCTAGTGCTGCGTATTTTCTTAAGTTTGTATAATAATTGTATTATTATGTAAGCTTTTATAAAATAAAAAAATAAAAAAAAAAAAATAAATTGAAATGTGAACTTATTTCAATGTTTAGAGTGTACATTTAAATATACAGAGCGAAAAACGTGAATAAATTTAGAGAAATACCAAGTGTTATTAGTGCAAATGGCTGGGATTTGAAGCGTCGCGCGGAAAAAAAATAACCGTTCTTATTGTGCAAATGCAGAGAATTGAACTAAAATAAAATAATTAAAATAAAGCTTTATTTACAACAAATATTAAAAAAAAATTAATATACAGAAACCTTATAGTGAAGTGTTAGTAAATGAAAAGTGCATAATAAAAGTGAAAAGTAAAAATTATCAATGTAAAAGTTTTAAATTTTTCAACTTTAAATGCAAATATCTTTAAAACTATCAGTCAGCGGCAATTATATATATATATTTTCGTGATCTGGAGAACGTCACCTTTCCAGTGATACCCATTTTATACCCGAAACCGGGAATGCTATTCTGAATTTTAACCGTGCAAATTTTTGAACTTTTAATTTAAAAAATATAAGTTGTTTTTATATTAATTTTCGATATTCCACCTCTGGAGAAGCTCCCCTATCCTCACATACCCCACTTATACGGAAATTCGGATTAACCCCTCCACCAAAATAATCGGAATCGTGCCAAGTGACAGCTCATAGCTTACGATATATGGCAAACTAGATAGTATTCTATACATCGTAAGCTATGAGCAATGTGGAGTCTCCACAGGCAATCGGCACGGCCATTCAGTTAATATTCTATAAATTCTATCCTGTCGAGATGCACCGTTAACAAAACTTTGCCATTAGAACATTCTGGCTATTACGAATTTAATATATCAAAAAATATAAAAAAGAATAATTCGCAAAAGCAGCAAACAGATTTTGGCGGAAAAACAAAATTCGAAACAGTGTAGAATTTTGCTTTTTTACATGGTTGTGCTTATAGCACCTGTAACTCAATCTTTATTGGCGTAAGTAAACATAGTATAAAGAGGGAGGTAGATATTTATTGGCTGTGGAGACGCGGAATAATATATCTAGTAATAGCTCAGGACTCTTAAAAAGTGGCGCCAATATAACTAAACCCGTAAATTTATTAATAATAAAATGGATATATCTGGTATGTCTTATTTGTGTTTTTATTTGTATATCGTTTATATGCCGCTGTTTTTATGATATAGTTAGTTCATCAACAACTCAAAATGGTGCAAGCGGAGGTGGCGTTGCGGCTGAAGTAATATAGAAATTATTTAAATAGTTTCAACGTTTATTTGTTTATATATGTTTTAGGGTATAGCTCCTGTTTTTATTAAACAAATCTTATATTCGCCTGAGGGGAATTTCAGCTTGTATGGGATAACTTTTGGAATGGTATCTTGTGTATGCATAGTACGTTCGATTGATGTGTCTTCTACAAAAATTACATATTCCTTGGAGGACCACTCGGGTCAGATAGAAGCACATTACTGGCTAGAAGAAGGTGACTCAACCAAAGCTCCTGACATTATGCTCAATCATTATGTCAAGCTGTTTGGTAGTATAAGGACACAAGGCTCACAGAAAATGTTAATGGTTTTTAAAATGATTGCAATAATGAATTCTAACGAAGTTTGTACTCATGTATTGGAAGTACTGAATGCTAGGTATAAATCTGAAGAATTTGCTAGTAAAGGAAGTGACACCTACTCTACAAATGTTGATTCGATGAACTTTAACTCCAAGACTAGTGGAGATGATTCTCTTGGTTTGGAAGGAAAACAGCTGGCAGTTTTACAAGCCGTTAAGAACAATATAAGTACGGAAGGTATCAGCCGCAAAGAATTGCAACAAAAATTCAATCATATCAGTGGAAATGAACTAAAGTAAGTTTTCGATCAGTGGTATATTTAATGATGTTAATTATGCATTTTTCAGCTCCCTTATCGAGTTTTTGATATCAGAAGGTCATATATATTCCAGTTTCGATGCAGACCATTTTGTTAGTTCGGAGTAACTTTGTAAATACTTAAAATTTAATAATATTTAATAAATTTATAAATATTCTTTAATTTAAAATAGTGTGGGATAGTACTATTACGATGAACCAAAGAAATTGGTTAGGGTGCGTGAAAAGGAACCCTAAAGCCGAGCCAAACACTGAATTTCGCTCGTATTTATAGTACTATTATACTGTTTCGTTCTGTTTCTTAGACTTAACAGTTCCTTTTAACTTCAATGAATTTAGTTCGAATATAAGTTCTGATGGATTAGGGAATTCCAGCTATAAGTTTTCCTTTAAAAATATTAAAAGTGGGTATTCTGAATATTATTCTACCAATTCCTTGTAAGAAAAATATGAAACTTGGCTTTTGTTTGATCATTATGGAAGTTGTTAGGGAAAATTTTAATACGAAGAGGAAAAAAATAACTTTTTTTTAAATTCCGAATTATATTATATTAATGGAATTTGTAAAAATCTACAGAAAAGCGTAAACAAATATTGAGGTTGTTTACGATTTGGAAGTATTAAAATAATCTACTATTCTACTGCGTTTGAGAAATACCATCTCAAGTATAAAACATGTCAAAATCTGTTACCGAAAAAGGGGACCTCTTCTCAGATATATTATTGCAAAATTCGGCGGAAATCAATAACAACAATCAGTTAAATTATACGTGAAATAATTACATTTGACAAGGWTCTTTGTTCATTGATTACGAAATAAAACGAATTTTAGTATACAAAAAAAAAAAAATAAAATAATGTAAAAACTTGCATTATTTAATATTATAGTATTCTTTATGAAGTTTGAAAATTGATGTGTAACCTAAATACCAACTAGCAAGCAGGCAAAAAATAGACACTCAACAGGGAACACGGTTAATATCATCTGCCTAGTTTTATAGGAATAAAAGGAAACGAAAAGGCTACCCTGGACCATTCCGTGCCTTCAAGACTTGGTACTCTAGCCACACCGGGGTCATCGCAGGGCATCCACCCTTAAAATTCCAGCTTCAGAAAATTAAAAGTGTAACCGGCGAAATGTAGAGCATGTGCGAAGGATGATGAAACGATAAAATATTATTGCGAATGTCCAGCTTTTTGCCGGCTGAGAAGGGTTATCTTCCTTCCACAGCTACCAATCCAAATTCGTCCATAAAGTGGATGGGCTCAGCTATAATTGTTTAGCCCCATGGCGGATGGACCCACACGGGTCTTCTTCGATACTCTGCCCAACAACAGCCAGATGCAAATTTCCATAGTTGCTCGATTTTCCAACTTAGCTGGGCGATAATGTCGACCGAATAGTGTATGCAGCGCGATACGTCGCGCAAACTGAAACATTATTTCTCGAATAACTGTCCATTATCAGATATACTGATGGTATCGACTATCACTCACATCCGTTCCCACGACAGTTGGGTCTACGAAAACCGGAACGGACTCGGATTTTTATCCGGCCAAGGACTGTCAACTCGGCAGAATTCTGCCGTTACAACAACAACAACAACTATCACTCACATAATACTCAATTGTTATTGATGTTTTGTTGTTATTGTAACGGCAGAATTCTGCCGAGTTGACAGTCCTTGGCCGGATAAAAATCAGAGTCCTTTCCAGTTTTCGTAGACCCGACTGTCGTGGGAACGGTTGATGTTTTCTTAACCGTTGTTACCAATAAAAGTTACAGTAAAGTAGCAAATTTGAAAACACCTAACTTTTCAGTGTTAACCTTGTAATAGTACTTACTCAAGAAATCTTTGCAAAGAGTGGTACCTGAACACATTAAGTCTTTCGCCAAATTCCCAAAATGAAGCTTTCGATCGTTTTATATGCCGTACATCGTGCTGTTATTTGATTTGAGTCTCAAACTGGGATTTGAACTTGAAATTCTTGTTTACTCTTTTTCATACAAGAATATGCCGAACACTTATGTATATTCCTTATTTTATTCTTATCAGTTGAATTCACTTCCCGCAGTGCTCATTAAAATAACTACCACAATATTTCATTTATAGAAGCTTTATTCTTATGAAAATATAAACGTAATGTTCTATCACTTTGTTTATCATTATTTTGGATGTACAGGTACAAAGTAATTACACTTTGTATTTTCAAATACAATCATTCGTAAAAACAAAATGACAAAATATACATTTAATTACTTCGTTTTCAGGGAAGAGTTGTTGTAGTAATGATAAGTCTTCCAGTACGTAATACTGACATCGAGGGCAATAACGAGAAGATATGATAGGCAGCTGGAAAAAAAGCATTTTTAAATGATTTATTACTTAACAGTATCATAGTACCATAGCTATGTTCGAATTAAACTAGGTTAAGTTTAACGTGTAATTTTTTAATGCAATCAAATAATTCACTTCAGCAAAGAAAAATGCTTTCCCAAAAGTTATTTAAGAATTTTGGAATAAAAATATGCTGTAATAAACTAAATAATTATTTTGAACCAGGAGTACTCAACTTTAATATAAAGATTAATTCTATTATTGTAACACGGTGACTCACTTAAAACTATTGGGACAAAAATCTGTTTTCATTCATTCATTGCCGGATGACATTGTCTCACATTTAAATTTAAATTTTTTGGTCACTCTTTTAAAAACACACTTAAATTTTGAATAAAATTATTAATTGTTCTCAATTAGTTGACACAGTTGTAATTTTGAAGAAATAACATATTTTCATTTAAACTGTGAACAATAAGTTAATGCCAATCAGATACCAGATTTGTTCATATTTTAACTAACTAAAGAAAGTTTTATGTCTGACCACGACTAGGACCAACAAGTTTTAAACGTTTTGTGGACAGAATCAGCAACATTTTTAAGGTGAATGAAATCGAACCGAAATATTATTCTAGCAAAGAAATATAGCCAATCCAAGTTAGAAATTAACTAAAACTAATATTTAAGTGCTCATTAAACCACTACGAATAAAATAGTTTCTCAATTTACCTGTGTGTATGATATATAACACCGTTTTACATTATGAATTTGGTCACACATCATAGTATCGGGGTTATTTATGTTCTTGCAATATAAACACTTTTCTTTCCAGGCAATATGTGTTTTACAGTTCTTAGTATTCATATCAAATTCTTTAGTTAAAAAATTCAAAAATCGTTCTTTTGTTTGCTCTACAAAATTTTGCCGCAATAACAGCTTTTTGAATTTTCTAATCAAAATAATATATATCTTTAAAAAAACATTAATGGTTTCGTTTTGAAATTCACTCAAAGTTGAAGATTTTAATGAAAATAAATACTTAAGCCGACATATTACGTGAGTTATTTGAATACTAAGTGCCAGAAATTTTAGTGAAAATGCAGTGGTTTCCTGGTTTTTTCTCGCCATGAACCTAAAACGAGGAAATTCATAGAGTTTTAACATTTTTTAATTTAATGTCGTAAATATAATAATAATACAAGCCAAGCAGGGCTTTAATAAAGCAAGTGTATATTGTACAGAGAAATATTAATAGAAAAAATTAAATATTAATAATTTATAAACACTAAGTAACAAGCAATATTTTTACCTATTAGAAAAATATTATATAACATTTGAATTGATTGATAGTATTGTCGCTAGCACATAAATATGACGTACAGCGAAAATTGCTAATTTAATAATACTTTTTGTTTTTTTTTAACTAATTTTTTTTTTTTTTATACGTAGATATACATATGTACATATATTACGCGGCTCTGTTGGTATAGAGTGAGTATTTCGAATGATTGTAGGTGACTCGAGCAAGAACTCTGGGAATAGAAGGGCGAATTTACAGACTTCCAGGAGATTAATTGTTTAGGACACTTGTAGCAACAAGAAATAGTTATTACAAGTTTTTTTTTTGTACCTAAAAAATTCGTATGTAAGAGAATAGTGATATTGTACAAAAAAAAAATATGGTTTTTTAAATTTATAATAAGGGAGTTGTGCGTAATTGTAATCTTAGTGATCTTTAATTAACAAATCTGACCGAACATAAAGGATTTGGAAAATCATAATGGTGAAATTTAAACAGTTAACTAAGTATTCAAATATAATTTTGAATAATATATAATAATAGTCAACAAATAAGGAAAAGCTAAGAAAAAAGGTTGCCAGAGAAATACCATCGGGTGTTTTATTTATGTTGCGAAAGCATGCAGCTTTTATTATTCGATGAAATTTTGAAAGGGATATATATATACTTGTATCTTATTACCTTATATTGAAGGTCATTGACTCTTTTAGTTTAATTATGTTACTTCGCGTCAGCAAAAACTATATGAAAATTATCTTCAAATGACATTTATGCGATATACATTTAACCGAAGAGGTTAAATTTAATAATTGAGTTGATGTGGAAAATGTCAACCAAAAGATCGGCATTCACTATATTAGGAATATGAGGTTTAGACTAAGCTCTAAAACTAATTACATTCATATTAAGGGTTAAATAAAATAATTTTTAAGAAATCTAGTCATCTAACAACTATTAAGTCTAAACGCAAATGTTGATAATAAAAAAGATATTTTAAGTGGAAATACTTTTGGAGTCTTATATATACACTTAAAGTGCAAAACTAATACATAATATATTTGACATACAAGTAAATTACTTAGTATATTGCCAATTTATAACTTTATAACCAACGTTTTAACATTTTTCAAGGAAAATAACACAAACATGTGGCAGTAAACCATTTTGAACCCAGTTCGATATCAATTACATATATAATCGTAAGCTTTAGTCTTATATTTAAGCGCACTCATCCAAATAAAAGACTTTACTGATATACATATCTCACCTTTGATAACTTAGGAAATTCGAAACAAATACAAATTTTGTTTGAAGTTGATGTAAAAAGATCTCATCCAAAACGGCAGGTAACTGAGTATTTGTGATATCCGAAATAGGGCAGTAATTGTCATATTCCATATTATTAAATATATCCATTCCCAAGATAGTTGCATTATCGGTACATGGATTAATTACATGTTTGCTAGGCATTGCTAATGGCTTTAGGTCGCCGAGTCGTTGCAATTTAACAATATTTATAAATATACTATTATGCATATATTTACATTGTTGTGTATATTCTCCGTTACGAAATAATATAAAGGCCAATATATTTGTGTTTGATGATGGGATTGTACCAAGAATTCCTACGTTCGATGCGTTGAAATTGGTCTCAATACTATGTTCAATTATTTCAAGTTCACTTTGATCCACAAAGTTTATTCGAAAATAACTCAAATCATTCGTAATGGTAGTGACGATAAAATCAGAGGAAGATATGAATTGGATTCCTATTCATAAGATTAAGATAAAACGGTTATTTTACTACATTAACAGAAAAATGTTTACCTGTAACTTTTATCCCACCAATATACAGCTCTTTACAGTGCATAACTTCACCTTTAGTATTGAACGAATAAAGGATTACATTAGGACCTTTATTAAAAACGACCAGATATATACTGGAAGAAAACTTATTTACAAGTACTTTGCTGCAAACTATATTATCATTTTTACTCCATAAATCTTCCAATGGGGTTATAATAGGCATATCAATATTTAGATTTACTGAAAATAATTGCAAAATACCATCTCTAGTACTAATAAGCAAAAAATTATCAAAAAGATGTAAGTCATATATTTTTTTAAGTGTTGTTTTTGTTATACAAATATATTTTACATTTGTATTTTTTGCATCTTGGAACAAAATAATTGCTATATATCCATTCTCAAAAGATACAAATAATATTGGTTCCTTTTGATGCCAAGCAGCTGCAGTTATGTAGCTGTGAATAGTATGACTTTCTGTTAAGCCCTTGATTTTAGAGGATAACTTTTCATCAAAAAATAAATCATTAACATTGCATATTTCATTCCAATGACGGCTAGGAGCAGCCATCTTTATTAATATTCGACACAGTCCACTATTAGTTACAATAACGGCAAGTGACTCTCCGATCGGTGTATTCCGTGGTGCCCGTTTAAATTGCAAAGCATTTTCTTTAGGAGGATCACAAGAAAAATGTGCCATATATGTCGGCTCTAATACTCGTCGATGTTGTTCCAATAAAGTGGAGTCATTATAACATTGTTTCAAACCGTTTTTCTTTAATGGTTCCAAGTTATAAGTTTGGGGAATTTTAACGTAATATAAATTATATGGCAAATCAGTTAACTCTGTTGATAAATCTAAAAGATCCAATATAATGAGCTGATTACTGGAACATTGCAATGCTACCAGGTTTTCACAGGATATTAAGTCAAAGTCCACAAATATATCTTGTTTCACCTCCGACAAATGTAATTGGGTAAGTATCAAGGACGTCATGACCTTTTCATTTATCTAAAAAAAATACAAAGTATTAGAAATATTCACAAATTCTAAATTTACAGCACAACTCTGAAAAGTTAAATAAATATGATCTAATATTAGGTTATATTACGATTGCCCTGTAAAAAATATATAGCCACTAACTTTTTTAATATCTATCGACATTATCAAATTTGTAAAAATTAGACACAACTGTTTTATTGCTAAGAGTATACTTTCGATTGATAATCTTGCCATTCCTGTCAGCAGAGATAAAGAAATGTCCAATAAAAATTAAAGTTCAAAATGTCCACATATTAAAATGCCGACAAATAAAAACTACGACAAATCAGAATACCGAAAAATCAATATGCCGACATGTGAAAAATATTTTATCTTGGCGTCTTTTTTCTAAAAAGCACAGAAAGAGAATTCTACTGACGAAGGGCAATGATCCCGGAGGCCGCAGGGCCTCGAACGAACAACGCCTTCTTGACTTTACCGTATTGTGATTTGTCGGTATTTAGATTGTCGGAATTCTAAATTCAAGATTTTGATTGTCGGCATTACGTTTCACTCCCGATTAGAAACAGGTAATAAACATTTAATACTTTTATTGTATTGCATTAAGTATTGAAATAAATAGTTTCTACAAATATTAAATGACCACTATATAATAATTTTTATTTGCAATAAATATTGGGTGTTATAAATTAAATGCCGACAAATTTGAACACATGCTATCGATTCCCTTGCCCCACGCCAATATCGTGCAATTTTCAGCGTACGAGGTTATAGAAAGTAAATAGTCGACTCAACTAGCATTGTTAAAGTTAATGAAGGTGCCATGTCCACTGAAATAGAATCGGGAGATTTGTCGATTAAAATAATTATGGTCTGATGCAAGAGTAGTACTCGTATAGTTTTCCAGGTTCTCCTATTTATCAGACCTCCGCTAGAAATGGTAATATCGGGCGAGCTGTTATAAGTGGCCATAATCCTGGAGGCGTCATTCATTGTGCAGAATGGCTAATCGTCAGCTCCATTCTCATACGATCATTTGACAGGCAGCAATACCAAAGATCGTGGTGAGTGTTAAAGTCGCCTCGTACCAAATAGTTTTCACCACTAAGTAGCGAACCTACATATATTCGGATAATATAATGTAGGCCAACATGTAAGCGGGGGAATGTACATATATCTCAAATATTTAGAGCTCGTCATCGCTTGACAAATCTATACCCTGACATTCTAGGGTAGTATCCCTGCGGTCGAGTTCGCCGTCGGTAAGACAATATTGTTGTGCAGTATGAAGGCTTTGCCTCTACCATTATCTCGCTCGCGATCATTACGTAAAACGTTGAAACCTGCAAAACTCTGAAGATCTGAGCGGTTGTTTAGCTTGTTTTCCTGGACCACAGCTATCGATACGCATATGCGGTTCATGAATGCAACTATCTCCTCGATCTTGCCCGGCAAACTTCTAGAACTATTCAGGCTGCTGGGGCTCTGGGAGGTCATGTGATATAGGAGAGGGCACAATAGACCTTAGGTCGCGGTGCATTACCTCATCAAATATTCTATTCTATTCTATCTCCTCGATCTTGCTCTGGAGTCCGTTGCAGTTAAATTGTAAAATCCGAGTTGGTGTTAGTTGACGACGCTACGTTGAGGGCAGACTGCAGCATGGTTCAACGACACACTCCACTCACGTGTGGGACGCAGGCAGGAACACGTCTCGAAGTGACACCAGCCAGCACAAAAACTGCATTGACTGATGTAACTTATCGACGTATGACGGCTTGAAATACGGAACAGACTGTGCGAGGAAACAGGAGTTGGTGAGTGTATTGATGGTAGAATCTTTCTTATTTTAATTTTATTAGAAAACATGTTAACAATATTTTTTTGCTTGCTTAAACCATTTTTTATACTTTGAATAAAAGGATTTTAACGAAAGTTAAATATGGAATTATAGTAATTTTTTCACTATTTAATAGAAAACAAATGTGTAGAACCGAATTAGCGAAGTGTTAGTGAACATTATTATAAAATTCGCTATAAACTGGAGAAACGCATTTTAAACCGTTGCATTTTTGAAATTTAAATGCAAACATAGTAAAAATAATAAGTCAGCAGCGACTATATATATATATATATATACATTATTGATCTGAAGGACCTCCTTTATCCGTACATACCCAAATAATAATATCAAATTTATCACAAATATAGTAAATGTAAATACGCCAAAAACAAATTTACAGCAAACAAATTACTTCGTGCTTACAAATTTTATATTTCACAATATAACATATGATCTATCAACTTGTTACAACTTAACTTTCTGTTTAAAAATTAACTTTTTTATTTTTTGAATTTGTTTACGGTAGCATAACTTTCTATCATAGTGCAAGGGTTTCTATCACAAATTGTCAAGTGTTTAAACGTCATCCCGACAGGCAATATACTTTGTTCTGACAACCTTATTGTTGTCACTATTGCAAACGTAACCCATATTGCTAATGTTTGGCAATAGTTGGCTAACAATTTTTAGAATAACTGATAATAACTTTAGAATAACTGATAAGTTAACTGCTCTTGCAAAATTGCACCAGAACACAAAATGCAAAAATCCTAAACCGAAATATGCAAAGATCACGTGTGCACTCATTGCAGAATCTAGTGAGATATTAACAGCTGAGTCGGCCAATTTATTGTAAATGACTATTTTGCATGGCTATTGAAGGTTGGTATCCAGCTATCAATTGCTCAAGAAAAAAAAAATACATTATTTCTCACGTAATTGTGACAGCTGGTTACCCATTGTGAATGATTCACATTAGAAGAGCAAGAGAGAATAAATAAAGAAAATAAACTTTGTTCGTATTATGTATGTATGTATTTGTGAAGTAAAATTAATATTTGATTCCGATTTAAGGAATGTTGTTGATGATTGGTAAGTTTTATACAACATTTCAAAATGAAATATACTTCATAATAATGAATTTCACTAATTTATGATGAATTTAACGATTACTTTGAATTTCGTTCAAGAAACAATTGTTGATTTGATATTTCTTCGCAAAACCAGGCTAGCTATATTCGCATTTTATTGAAAAAAAAATATTAAATATTAGTACTAGATTACTTTAGAGTTGCATACCAGCTCAAGTAAATTTATTGCAGGGCAGTTTCTTGACCGTTTCTTAAGCGTTTTTTTTATATGAAGTTTTTACATTTCTTGAGAGCTGGATACTAAGCTTAACATAAAACTGTAACAAAGCTTTATAATTTAAATAGAAATTATAAAATACATTTAAAACTTCCAAAATTATGTTTTTATCTAGCTCTCAAGTAATTGTTCAAGAAAGAAATTCATTATTTCTTCAAGTAATTTTGATGACAATAGAAGAGCAAGAGAGAATAAACGAAAGATAATAAACTTGCTAGCCACAGGGTTGCAATTATTTTCTTACGTGTCACTGCACGAAGATACACGTAGGCTTTGGTCTATCATATTTTACTGAGATTGTAAATAAGTTGTCCCGTTGCACCAAGTAGAAAATTCTGCAATTCGTACACCGTGCATGAGTTTTGGAAGAGCAAAAGAATACTCCATATAAAATAATATAATACTCCTAAGCAAATAAATGCAGCATTATTGCAAATTGTTGGTTTTCTGCAGATACTTAGCTGATATTTATATTGCAACATTTTTGCCTCAGTATTGCGATTTTTGCGTCGAATATGATGCCTTTCGATACCGCCGCAGTGATTTGAGACACGAACATCCCCATGCTGCGCGGTTGATGATTGGACCAAAACTATGCATTGCGATGGAATATAAAGGGGTTGTTCCTCAAGAAGAGAATGGGAAGACAACGGCTCTGGGAGCAGCCAACAGGAATGCGCCATGCCAAGTTACTATTGGGATGTTACAACCTGGTTTATTATTAACTAATTAAAAAAAATCTAATTTAACGCTGTTAATTTTTTCAATAATAGTCGGCCATTCAACTACAATAAATTGTTGATCAATTTCTTTAACTTTATCAATAACCATTTACATTCTGCCGTTCTCTTTTTTTTTAGTTTATATGATCAGCATTAATAGTAGGCAAGATCTAAATCCCAGCCGGAGTTTTAAAGGGCGGCTTCTCCAAAAATTAAACCGAAGATAAAATAATAAACTTTTAACGTAATATGTACCAAAAAATTAAATTTTTATTCACTGGTTTAGTATTGATTAATTAAAAAAAATTAAATTGCTTTAAATTCAAAGCTGTTCATCTTTTCAATAATAGTCGGGCATTCAACTACAACAATTTGTTGAACAACTTCTTTAACTTTATCAATAACCAATTTACATTCTGCCGTTATCTCTGTTTTTAAAAAGTTTATATGATCAGCATTAAGAGTAGTAGGCAATCCGTCAATTAAGCACAAGTTAGTACGGCACGGTCCATTTAACTCTTTAGGATAACGCCGTATGTCCTGAGAACTTATTGTGCTTTCATTAGTAAAATCTAAATACACAACAGTATAACGTGAGTTTCCCATTATTTTCACAACTCTGGCTCTATACCACTCATTCTCGAATTTAGCCAAACAATATTCATGAAGTTTTGGACTGTAAAATTGTTCATTATCTTCGTAATTGTTCAAATACTCCTGCACAGTAACTAAATATTTCAAATCCGTTTCTGCTATACAACCTATATACCCGTAACTCAAAGCTGAAGTATCCAGAACTACCACTTTGAAATTTGACAAATTAGTTCCAAATATATATATGTCAAATGGTGGTGATAAAATTGGTTTTTCCTTCTGACAAGGTTCATCGAGACAGAGATCAAGCAAAAGGTCCTCGTTATTTAAATTCTTAACTTCCACGTCTTCAGAATTTTGAACGTTTTCATACACCTTTTCAAAGTTAGTGTCGAAACATAATTTATTTATTTCTTCATTTAGGTTTACGTTTCCACATGTTAGTGTAACTTCTCCCATTTTGTTATTGCTAGTCTCTATACGTCGACGCAATTCGCACTGCATCCCTTCAAATTTTTCGAGCAAAGACATTACTTTTAAATCAGAACATTCTCCCACATTGTGCAGTATTATAACTGCCGACAATCGAGGAAATTTCAGGACATCATCTACCGCCATTCTGAGGACAACTTTAGCAACTGTTGCTATCCATCCATAATCGCAATATAATAATGTAATGCGTTTGTCATCCTGGATTGATAACACTTCAACTCTAGTATATGTACCCTTATATAATACAAGAGCAACAGATCCCACAGGAGGGCACACAAATAATTCCCGAGCATTTTTTCCAAAAGCATTTATTTCCTTCTGAATATCTGTGAAATTATCTGGCGGTTTATGCGCACGCACCAAACATTTATTTGATGAAAGGAATTTCACCAAAATAACGTTTTCAGTAAAATTACGTATTTTGTTGCTCAATTTTATATTCTTTTCAGTGTCATCATTTTTCAATAACTCTTCAACCGACGTAGAGCTGACTTCATTATCTTTGGATTCCGAAGTCAATTTCTTACGTATTAACATATTCTCTGCGTGACTAATAGGCACCAAACGTGGCATGGGCAAACAAATATAACGGTGCCGTTGCCAATCCACGCGCTGGCATTCCATGGAACAATATAAATCAACGCAACGTTCACAAGACCATTCTGCTTTTTTATGACACAAAATGCATAATCCCCAAGTAGGTGAAAGCTTTGGTAAATCAGATGCGAACATTTTTACCGAGTACTTTATGCAAAATCCCAACGACGTAATCAAGCGTTTGAAAAATAATCCGTTAAGAAGAAGAAATTACACAATTTTATCGAAAAATTTATCGTAAACCGCTTACGGGCCATCTCGACAGGCAAATGTTTATGGTATACTAACTGTATGCTAAACGTATTGCCTGTGCAGACTCCTCATTGCTTTGCTTGCATGTATTCTGACTGTAGTTTCATTTCATACCTAAACTAGAGAACCAAATTGAAGATTCTAAACAGGCATGTATGCTTGAATTATCGAACTATATTTTAAAATATATAATATATATATAAAAATCGGTTCACATATTTTTCCACAAATTCAGTTTAAAAAATGCTATTTTTTTAAAATTTCTAAATATATGCTAGTGTATTTTCATCTGTTATGCATTGTACCAAACCAATTATAGATACATTTTCAGGCACATATATTAGTTATGAATTATAAAACCGCTGGTAATGTTTTTAATTACTTTTGGTTGTTAATTTCTTTGAAAATCTTTAAATAAAATACACTTTTTTCTGCATTGAGTTCAATAATGCGAAAAACCAAAATGACTGCCTAATTTGAACTGTCAAATTACCCAGAAAGCACGAACAAAAGGGAATAAATTAAATCCACCTGGCAATAAATGTATGAAGTGAACGCGAAAAGGTGTTCAATGTTAAAATACTGTGGATGGCGTAGCCGGTGTTGGACCGGCCAAGGTTATTTTTTTAAAGCGCGGCCGAAGGCCGCCAATGCGGAAAGGAATGAAATGCTAAAAAACTGTGGAGGAAAAGGTGTCCAATGCTAAAATACTATGGATGGCCTAGCCTAGGAAAAGGTGTTCAATGCTAAAATACTGTGGATGGCGTAGCCGGTGTTGGACCGGCCAGGCAGAAAGGAATGAAAAGCTCAAATACTGTGGAGGAAATCCCGGTGAAGCATTATTTTACAAATTTAAGTATAAAACAAATTAAGGCTTTAGATTTCTAAGCGATTTCATTTTGGTTTTCTTTATTTTGATTTCTTGTCCATACAAAAATGTTGGCTGGGTTGCATTGGTTTCAGTTTGTRTGGAAAAATAAGCAAAAACACTGATTTTTGGTCATTTTGAAAGGGCTCCCTACAGGTCTATAGGGGCTCTAGTGGGTTGAGGAGGGGTTTATTAAAATGATCGATCCTTCCTCTTTCCATCAAGGCGGTGTAAGGGGGGTTAATATTTTTTTCCTCTTTTCTAAAATTTATTCCGCAGCATTCAGATTCTGATAATTAGGACCGTTAGCTTTTCCAGCGCGTTCAACAGAAATCAAATTGTCGTGAAAAATACTTAAACCTGAAAGCAATCCTGCAATTTCTCTTAAAGATCTTCCAGCCTTGACAGACAGTAGTTAGCCGACCAATTTTTGCATTACCATTTTTAATTATAAAAACATTTCAGCACTTTATTTTTACACTTCATCATAACATAACACCATAGGGATACTCCTTCGCTCTTGCAAAACCCTTGCACGGTGCACGAATTGCGGAATTTCTCACTTGGTGTAACATCACAACGACAAACACTTGCAAAAAAAAATTTCCAATGCCTGTAAAATATATCAAACCAAAGCCCATGATCATTTTCGTCAATAACACGTAAAAATATATCTGCAACCCTGTTTTAGTTGTCATTTTATCACATATTACGTCGTTAAATTGTTGTGGAGAGATAATTCTCACTCGATTTTATAGTTTCTATCTAAATTCAAAAGATTTGTTACAGTCGCAACAGACAGCCGAACGATTTTCTACTCGGATTGCATTCCTGCTCTCTGAGAGCACTCCTCAACAACTCGGTATAACGGAACTGTGGGACCGCATTTAAAACTCCTCACGTACAGCCGCAACCGAAACCATTGGTTTTCGGAAAGTGCAAAATAACAGCTGTTACGAAGAGGAGTGCCGTATTTTTCTGTAGTTTGCGTTAATTTGTATTCATGTTCAAAGATAAATATACATACAAATATATACGATGAATTGCTGACAACTTTGTCAGAGAAAGAGAAGCGATGACACTTGACGGCCGTTTGTTTATTTATTTTTTCGGCACAGTTTGAATTTTCTACCAGCCGTTCCTCTATCGACAGGATTAATAGGGTCGTTGGTTGACCATCTCAGCATGAGATCTTACATGAATATTCTCTTATATTTGTTTACATCCACACATAACTTTATACATACAGATGTATGTGCATATAACTATGCCACGCGGATTCTGCAGATGCAATAATCACTCCTCTCTCCCAGGATCACTCCTCGACATTACAAACAAACACGACTGTTAAAATTTGACTACAACGGACTTCAGAGTAGAGGATATTGTATGTTATGAATACAGCACACTACCCAAACATAGTGCGCTACTCCGTGAAAATCGTTTGGTACAAGACGACTTTAGCTTGAACAACCCACTGTCTTTCCAGGGCTGAAGAGTTGGACCAAGAATTATGGGCAATCATCCGCACTGTTTCGAGGACAAAACCCAAAGTTAAGTTCTCTCCTGCATTTTTCTAACTTCTAGATCTCGAAACCCTCACCTCCACTTGAGGGAACTAGCATCACCTCATAATCAGATGATTGTTCTATCGTAACGTGGTATGTGTTCAGAAGTAAACAAGGAACTTGACACTCTTCCACTTAATTCACAACAACCATATTCGCTAACTGGAGAAAGGAGTACAGACAAGATATGAATCACAGTCAATGGTGTTAAAATTTCGACTGTCAACAACACTAATATCCTGGCACTCGACAGCCTGTACTTTACACTCAAGAAACAATTGCAATTAATGTGAAAGTACACAGCCATAACAAACTCCTCAGCCTCTGGCTAGTAGCTCTTGGAGAGAGGACAAGGAAACGTTGTTGACAACATACGGGTCATCATCCGCCCAGTCACAAACTAGGCTACAGCTTTAGACGTGTCAACATACAGTATTCCAAACAATGCCGGATGCGATGACGCCCCGCATGAACGAAAAAATCAAATTGTTGATGAATGTGTGAAATATTGTTTCAGCTTCCTAGAGATAAATCGGGTAGCCGAATTGTACTGCGATATTGGCCATAACTCCTGGACATCAGTTTAGCTGCGCTCGGCATCACATACAACAACATCGAATTTCCATACATATATTATATTATATTATTATTGAAGTCTAAAATCTATTTTAATGTCTCATTATCCATCATTACTATCACTATATCCACAGTTCTTTTAATTCCAACCACCCAATCCTTTTATTCTTATTTTAGAACATACTGTTATTTTGTGAATATAGATGTCTAAAGTAAGTTTATGCAGGACTGCATTAAAGGCATCAGTCGGACATGTCTTGATTGCACCAGTAACACCTGCACATGCTACACTTTATATTTCATATAATTTTCTGATGTTCTATTGTTTCTTTAGCGCTGGCCACCATACCAGTGCTCCATTTGTAAGTATACTATTAACCGGCGTAGTGCTCTTTCCATAATCTCATTGACTGTTAATGCAAATATACGTGATACCAACAACATTATATCGTCTGCATATGCTACTGCTTTCACCTGTACACTTTTTAGTTGGAGTAGTATTTCGTTCAACGCTACAACCCATAGACGCGGGGAGAGAAGTCCTACTTGAGGAGCCCCTCTACTCACATAACTTGTTTGTGTTGCAGCCATGGTGTATTGTTTGTGGTTTAATGATTTTTCAATTACACTTATCACATCGTGAAGGGCAGTTTGGGTTGATCAGGCCTTTATGTATGCTTGTTGGGACTTCGATAATGTATCCGTCATGGTTGTTCTAATAGGTAAGTTTAATAGCCTTTCTAGAACCTTCAGCATTAAGGTTGTGAGGCTTATAGGTTTAAAATCCTTAGCATTATCGTGTGTTCTTCTGCCTGGTTTTAGTAGAAACACCACTTTAATTCTTTTCCAACTTCTTGGAATGTAAAACAGTTGAATGTTTATTTTGTATATACTTTCAAGGCTTTGAACCATTGTTTTTTCCAGCTTTTGCAGCATTAGGGGCACGATCTCGTCTGGAATATAAATAAATATTTAATTTTCCTTTTGTTTACTATCAGGTTTGACTAAGCTCGCCAGTGATTCTGGTTGAACCTCCTTTGTCGGCTTTTGCTGACTCCCAATGAAATGCCTTTTAATAAGTACCTCCGGAGATTCCATAGGCACTATAAACTTGGAATTTCTCTGTCTTGTAAATTCTGGCAGTTTATCTTCTGAATCTGACATTCTGATTCATGATCACCACAATATGTTTACTGTTTATGGATATATCAATTATAGCTTGTCCACCTATCTTTTCTAGCAAAACTTGAACGCAGATGCTTTCAAAAATTGCACACCACATTAGACCAGAATTCGGATACAAGTTGTGACTATCAAGAGTTTTCCAACTTCCACAAAAACATGTGAGGAGCAGATATTTGTTGAGCTTTCTGAAGTAGTTTCTTAAAATGTGAACAGAAAACTCATATAATATTTTCTATTAGCATTGAGATTCTTTATTGAGCATTTTAGTACTTATATTTACACAGTTTTTAATACCACAATAGATTGTTACAGATTCACAGATAGCATATGCGGTGGTATTCAAAACAATTAGTCGACCTAAGAAACAAAAGCAATAAGTGCATAAATGATCTACGCCATTGTTTCTCTTCTGTGAGTCTGGAACTGGCGGAGCAAAGAACTGAAGTTTTACTCATAAGTACCAGGAAGGTGGATGAACAAATAGAACTCACTATATATATATATACTTCTTAGTCGTAGCTGAAGTATCTGGGAGTAATATCCAAATTAAAATATAAGGAAGACCTGGAGTATTCTTCAGGTAAAGCAACCAAAATGTATAATATTCTGTCAAGAATGATGACCAATACAGCCTGTGTGCGTTCCAGCCGGCGATTCTTAATAGCGAAAGCAATGAGTTCCGTAATACTGTACGCTACACCAGTAATCGAGTAATAAGTGCTTCCCGGACTACATTAACCACCCATTGACATCCAGGTGAGCTCGAGCGATTATATCAGCTATCAGTGCCTAAACCAGTATCGACAAGGACAGAGGAGAGAAACAAGGGCACTAAAATGTGACTGGAGCGTCCACCGCTGGATCCATCATTTTATACCGGACATCCACACGTAGATAGACAGTCATCAAGGGGACCTAGCTTTTCATCTCACCCAAATACTTAGTGGACATAGGTATTTTAGAAGCTACCTTTTCAGATTCCAGAATGACATTAGTCCGTACCGTCTGACGTGTACAGAGTATATAGAAGACTCTGAAAATGTACTATTTCATTGCCCTCGCTTCTCAAATACAAGGGAAAAACTAAAAACCACACTCGGTGGTAGTTTTACGGTCCATAATTTAACGACAATTAAAGAATGGAGTTACATGTAGACCTTCCCGCAAGTGAGGAAAGCTCTCTGATCGCCATTCACTTGGGAGTGCCAGAAATAGTTCTTTTACATATGGCTCAAGCAGCTCACGATTTCCGGTCTTTGACCAAGTATTCTGTGGGAAGAATAAGAACATTTGTTCGAAGGCGAAACCTCCCCTCCACAGGATTGTGCTCTGTGTTTTCGACCCAACGTATCCTGCTCACTATAAGAGAACTGTGAGACGGCATATCAAACTCCTTATGAACTTCTGCAAACGAAAGCATTGGTTTTCGTAAAACGTAAAACAACAGCTGGTGATACGAGGAGTGCGGTGTTGCTGTGGAGAGAAAACAAGCTGTCTACCTCGCAACGTTACGATCGACCACAACACGTGCGGGATGGGATAGATACCGACAGTCGAAGAGGGAAGCCAGACGCATTTGCAGACAGAAAAAGAAAGAGGCTGAAATGCAAGGGTATGAAGACCTTGACAAGCTGGCCGGCAGGGGTAATGCTCGAAACTTCAACGAAAAAATGCGGCGGCTTACACAAGGCTTCATGCCCGGAGCATACTTTTGTGGAACGAACAAAGGTGATCTAGTTACCGATACTCAAATTATGGAGGGAACACTTCTCCAGCCTGCTGAAAGGCAGTGAAGGTACAACGCCAGGAGAAGGCGAACCCGATTCCCCAATCGATGACGATGGAGCAGACGTTCCATTGCCCGACCACGAAGAAGTTCGAATAGCAATTAACCGCCTGAAGAACAACAAAGCGGCGAGGGCCGATGGATTGCCGGTCGAGCTACCCAAACACGGCGGCGAAGAACTGGTAAGGAGCATGCATCAGCTTCTTTATAAAACATGGTCAGACGAAAGCATGCCCAACGATAGGAATTTAAATGTGCAATACTCAATCCACAAAAAAGGAGACCCTACAATCTGCGCCAAATACCGTGGGGGCCTCCTCAACATTGCACAAAAGGTTCCATCTAGCGTATTCTGTGAAAGATTAAAGCCCACCGTCAATAAACTGATTGGAATTTATCAGTGTGGCTTCAGACCTGGAAAATCAACAACCGATCAGATATTCACCATGCGCCAAATCTTGGAAAAGATCCGTGAAAGGAGAACCGACACTCACCAGCTCTTTGCTGATTTTTAAAGCTGCTTTCGACAGCACGAAAATTAGCAGCCTTTATGCCGCGATGTCTGAATTTGGTATCCCCGCAAAACTTATACGGCTGTGTAAGCTGACGTTGGGCAACATCAAAAGCTCCGTGAGAATCGGGAAGGACCTCTCCGAGCCGTTCGATACCAAACGAGGTTTCAGACAAGGCGGTTCCCTATCGTGAGGCTTCTGCAACCTGTTTCTGGAGAAAGTAGTTCGAGCTGCAGAACCAAATAGAGGAGGTACCATCTTCTATAAGAGTGTACAGTTGCTGGCGTATGCCGATGATATTGATATCATCGGACTCAACCCCTGCGATGTTAGTTCTGCTTTCTCCAGACTGGACAACGAAGCAAAACAAATGGGTCTGGCAGTGAACGAGGGCAAGACGAAATATCTCCTGTCATCAAACAAACAGTCGTCGCACTCGCGACTTGGCACTCACGTCACTGTTGACAGTCYTARYTTTGAAGTCGTAGATAATTTCGTCTATCTTGGAACCASCGTAAACACCACCAACAWTGTCAGCCTRGAAATSCAAYGYAGGATARCTCTTKCCAACAGGTGCTACTTCGGACTGAGTATGGTGCAGAGGCTTGGACGATGTCAACAACGGATGAGTGGACGTTGCGAGTTTTCGAGAGAAAAGTTCTGCGAAAGATTTATGGTCCTTTGCGAGTTGGCCACGRCGAATATCRCATTCGATGGAACGATGAGCTGTATGAGATATATGACGACATTGACATAGTTCAGCGAATTAAAAAACAACGGCTACGCTGTCTAGGTCATTTTGTCCGCATGGACTAAAACACTCCAGCTCTGGAAGTATTTGACGCTGTACCCGTCGGGGGAAGCAGAGGAAGAAGAAGACCACCACTCCGTTGGTAGGACCAAGTGGAGAATGACCTGGCTACGCTTGGAATATCCAATTGGCGCTACGTAGCGAAAAGAAGAAACGACTGTCGCGCTGTTGTTAACTCCACTATAATCGCGTAAGCGGTGTCAATTTTTACCATAGATATACCATTCCGTTTATCCATTTGGTTTATGTACTTTTTGGTAAGCTTTTCTATATTTTTATTCAGGTGAAGGGAGATTTCGAGTAGATTAGCTTCAAATATTTTCAGTTACGAGATCAACAAGTGTCATTTTTGTATTGCGAAATCTACTGTGCAACATGTTGCAAGATTTTGTATATTGTACATGTGTAGTATGCTTTTAAACCATATATGTGTCATCAGTATTTTTAATTTTTGTTGTAAACAAAGTCAGTTTCGAACTGCAATAGTGTTCTAGAAATGTTCTCTGATTGATTGTACATACCAAGATCTTTAAGCTGTTCTACCGTAATCTTATATTATCTGTAGTTTTGACTGAATTAAAAAAAATATAATGTAATATGAAAAAGAAAATTAAGAACAAAAAGACAAATGTATAGGAATCACAATTATCAAAAAAAATTTTTATGTGTGGGTGCGGTTGAAGAAACAGTTGAGAGGTATACATGAAGCCATATTTATGCTGGAATACGTACACAACTGTTTGTTAGGGATTCGAAGGTAGCCACTATTGATTAAAAAATATGTGTCTTCATTCCTTTTTCTCAACAGCGATAGCTTCAAAATCATTACATATTCACCGAAAAGATTCCACCCGTTGTATTCGAAATATGATGTACAAGATTTTTAGAGTAAATTAAACTTTTGAGATAAAGTAAACCCTGCGAAGAAATATTGGCTGAATCCAAAAAGATTAGGTTTCTAGAGTCGAATGATTTGCTGAAGAAATCATAGGTAAAATCTAAAAAGTTATTTGGCCTGTAATAACTCAAAAATTTGAGGAATTTTTTGCGTATTTGTACCCTTTGGTAAAAAAAGTGTTTTTTTTTTAATGCGATACCAAATTTAATGTAAGTACTCCTATAATGTGGTGCGATATTATATAGTAATTAAAAATTTCAGCTTGGGTTAAATGTTCGCTCCATGCAATAATACAATAAGTTCTTAAATTATCCGAGGAAGTCTTTTCTATAAATATTTCATTAATTCACTATAATAAATTAATATAATATTAGGTTTAAATGTACTTTCGTTTTACAGCGAAGAAGTCAATATGCGGGTAAAGAGTAAACGCTGATTTTTATTTGCGACAAATTGTTATGAATGTCACTGAAAATACTCTTGCAATGTTGCAATTTTGCGCAAAATAAATTGCATATAAAATTAAACAGCTGGTTAGCGAAATTGTCATTTTGAGAAGTTTACAATGAATACAACAATTTTGCGCCAATTAATGAGTACCACAAGTATTTCCAATTTAATCTGGCAAAGCTAATTTATAAGATTTCCCATTCAAATTTTTATAATTATATTAAATTTTATCAGCTGCTGCTATTTTATCAATGAACGCAACCAAATTTAGAACTTGGACAACAACCCGTAGAGYTGCACTCGAATTTCAACTCGATTAAGAATTAATGTAGTAAAAAAAAAAAATTATTTTTTATGAAAAAACAATATGGCTTTCATAGAGCAAAAACCAGTTAAATGATCAACTAACTCTTGTGTGAAAAGGCTATTAATCAATTTTTAGATGTGACGAAATTTAAGACTTGATGTCGTTCGATTTCTTAGATGAAATTTCTAAAAACAAAATTAACGCAATAAACATAACTATATTCAAGTTAAATTCAATACTCGAATTAACAAATAGAAAAGTTTATAACAGTGGCAATATCTATATTTATGAAAGAGAACTTTGCACAGAAATTAGAATAATTAATAAACATTTTTGCCATTGCTCAATTTATATTAACATTTTTACACTCAACTATTTTTCAGTTATGTTTCACATTGTAAAACATCAAAACTAAAATTTAATTGTTAAAAATTGTCTAACTATTTATAAAAAAATTCTGTTCTGTAATTTCAGTTAGGTTAAGAATATTTCAAATAAATTGAAGTATATTTTTTAATTAGTACAAAATATCGAGACTGGCAACCTTTCTTTTAAGAGAACAATCTGAATGAGAAAGCTAACTCGTTTCAACCGAAAAAATAATTAAATTTTTAGAAATATCCACGTAAGGACGGTAGAAGCGGTGGTGAGTTATCATTTCCATTGAAACAGCAACTCAACAATTACTACTGAGTACAACAACAACAACGTTATCACTGCAGAAGTGCGGCACGTCGGTGACGAAATGATGCATAAGCTGTCTCTTATACACATCTAGATGTGTATAAGAGACAGCGGTAGAAGCGGTGGTGAGTTATCATTTCCATTGAAACAGCAACTCAACAATTACTACTGAGTACAACAACAACAACGTTATCACTGCAGAAGTGCGGCACGTCGGTGACGAAATGATGCATAAGTTACAAATTTACGTAATCAATGTCCAAATTTTTCAGGGCCACAAATTTATGAAATGTACAACTTGAAGTATTACTAGGCCAAATTAAATAAGTTGTTATTAAAATAATATTTAATTAAATAACTAAATAATTATACCAAAAATTAGTGACTTTTATTTAACCATCCAGCGACTCCAAACGTTTTAGTTAAGTATTAGTACTACAGAGATTCCACAAATTTCGTTTGACCTCCTTTGGCTACAATTGCTCCATCACTTTTCTGCGTTAAAACGCATTCAATAAAAGCTAGTTTTTTGCCCGCTCTTATTGTATTTGCAGAAACCAGTATTGTGTCTCCTTCTTTAGCAGCTTTTAAGTAAGTGACATGTAAATCAACTGATACACCGGGATTACAAGGCTTTGACATTAAAGCGTACGTGGTGACCATATCCACAATTGTAGCTGTGAAACCGCCATGTAAAGTTCCACCACGATTGAGATGTTCAGGAGCTACCTTGAATTCCGCAGTGCATTTACCGTCAGCTCCATCGATTATTTCAACCTTGAAAAGAAAAAGGACTAATTTTAGACATTAAGAGAGATAAAAGCGGTTAGTACTTGAATTCCCAAATGTGCGTTTGTAAATGGAATTCCTTTAATAAATATAGGATATAATCCCTTTCTTGCATTTGTAATTGCGCAGAGTATCGCCCCGCACAGACAGTTGAGTCGTCTAACACCCTGTTGAGGGTATTTTCTAACACAATCAAATCCAATTTTAGTAGATAGAAATGTCAGAAGATGGATGGAGTTGTGTGTAGAAGTTCAAGCAAGTGAGGAAAGTTCTTTGATCGCCATTCACTTGGGAGTGGCCAGAAACGATTCTTTTACATATGGCTCAAGCAGCGCACGACTTCCGGCCTTTGACAAATTACCTTCTGGATAGCCTAAGAACAACCGTTTTACGACGAGCTAAGGTGTGATGGCGAAACATCCGTACAGTGTTGTGCGCAGGGTTTGCACCCGCTACGTAAAAAAACAGTACCAATGAAAACTAATTAACAGCCTCGGATGAGAGACCCCCCTTTTGATGACGACCATGGCAAACGAAACAATGACTATCATTTCAAGGTATGCACCTGAAATATCCGGTCCCTTAATTGAGAAGGTGCCGCTGCCCAGCCGGTTGATGTCCTCGTGAAAATAAAGACAGACATCACCGTCGGCAAAGAAGTGCTATGGACGGGACAAGGGCTGAGACGAGTAGGTCCTTGTGGCATTTACTACAGTGGCCATATAAAGGAGCGCAACTTTGGTGTGGGATTCGTGGTGGGAGAGAGACTCCGTGACCGAGTACTGTCATTCACCCCAGTGGATGAAAGTCTACCCACAATCCGCATCAAAGTGAAGTTCTTCAACATTTCGCTGATCGCCCAAACCCCGACGGAAGAGAAGGACGATGTGACCACAGATGCCTTCTATTAGCGCTTGGACCGCACCTATGAGAGCTGCCCTCGCCACGACATCAAAATCGTGCATGGCGACTTCAACGAAAGGGTGGGCAAAGAAGGTATCTTTGGCACTACGATCGATAAATTCAGCCTCCACGATGAAAAATCTCTACATGGATTGATTCTGATCGATTTCGCGGCGCCCGAAATATGGTTATCTGTTGTACTAGATTTCAGCATAACAAAATTCATCAATCCTCCTGGCGATCTCCGGATCGAAAAACCACCAACCAGATTGATCATGTTGTGATAGACGGAAGACGTGTCTCCAGTGTTTTAAATGTGCGTACACTCCGAGGTCCTAACATCGAATCGGACCACTACCTTGTTGCAGCCAAGATTCGCACCACAGCAAAAAACGCACGTCAACAAAAACAAGGAAGGTTCGTCGTCGAGAGCTGCAAACACAACAGACAGTCGAATGATTTTCTGCTCGACGTGCACTCCTGCTCTTTGAGAGCACTCGTCAACAACTCGGTATGAGGGAACTGTAGGGCGGTCGAGCTATTCAAGCACGGCGGAGAAGAACTTATAAGGAGCATGTTATAGCTTCTTTGTAAAATATGGTCAGACGAAAGCATACCAACGATTGAAATTTAAGTCTGCTCTGTCTAATCCACATAAAGTAAGATACCACAATCTGCGGCAACTACAGTGGGATAAGTATCCTTTCTTTAGATTTAGACTTTTTAGGCTTTAGACCTAGAAAATCAACAACAGACCAGATATTCACCATGTACCAAATCTTAGAAAATTCCCGTTAAAGGAGAATCAACACACACAACCTATTCGTCGATTTCAAAGCTGCCTACGACAGCACGAAAAGGTGTCTGAATCTGGAATCCCCAAACGCTCCGTCAAGAGCGGGAAGGCCTCTCCGAGCTGTTCGATATCAAACGAGGTTTCAAACAAGACGACTCCCTATCGTGCGACTTCTTCAATCTGCTGTTTGAGAAAATAATTCGAGCTGAGAATTTAATCGGGCATGCACAGTCTTTTATAAGAGTGTTCAGCTGCTGACGTATGCAAATGGGTCTGGTAGTGAACTAAAGCAAGAAGAATATCTCCTGGCTCTAACGTCACTGTTGACAGTCTTAACTTTGAAGTCGTAGATAATTTCGAATAACTTGGAACCAGTATAAACACCACCAACAACGTCAGCCTGAAAATCCGGTGCAGAATAACTCTAGCCAACAGGTGCTATTTCGAACTGAGTAGACAATTGAGAAGTAAAATCTTCTCTGGACGAACAAAAACCAAACTCTAAAAGTCACTGATTATTCCGTCCTGCTTTATGGTGTAGAGGCATGGACGATGATAACAACTGATGAGTCGACAATGCGAGTTTTCGAGACAAAGGTTCTGCTAAGGGTTTGTGGTACTTTACGCTTTTTCCAAGGCGAATATCACATTCGATGGAACGATGACCTGTATGCGAAATAATAGACAGCGGCGACTCTGTCTAGGTCTTGTTCTCCGAAGGGACGAAAACACTTCATCTCTGAAAGTATTTGACGCAGTACGCGCCGAGGAAAGCAGAGGGAGACCTCCATTCCATTGGAAGGGCCAAGTGGAAAAGGACCTGGCTTCGATTGGAATCTCCAATTGGTGCAACGTATCGAAAAGAAGAAACGACTTGGGCGCTGTTGTTAATTCGATTATAATCGCGTAAACGGTGTCTACGCCAGTAAAGAAGAAGAAGAAAAATGTCAGAATGACGGACTTTGAATTTATTGAATTTCTTTAAATAAAATTTGTGTATGTCGGAGTGCTAATATTTTGTAGGAGTGTTATTATATTACTGTACTTTGGATTCTAAAAGCGCAAATAAAATAGTAACAGGAATAGATAAACTGTTACTGAGCGAGGTCTGATCGTATTCTGCGAACAGAGAGAAAATAAGCAGGAACCATTAGATACTTTTAGAATAATGAAGAAGTGCGCAATAATTAAGCGCTGTATCCTCGCAGAATCAATTCGAAAAGTGACATCGATATCAGTAGAACTTGCTGTGCTATATTAATAGAAATATAAATTGAAGTTATTGTGCTACAGTAGGATGAAAGTATAAAGACATACAACAAAATGGAATCATCTACAAACAAAATCGCCAATATCAGAAATGGAATCGGCTAATCCTACAAGTGAAGGTTCATGCCAGATCCTCGCAGCGCTTGATTCGCAGATCCGGAATCTAATGGACGTAATCAAGTCCATGTAGATACCAAGACCGGTAGCAAACAACGGTGGACCTCATTTTTGATGGAATAACCTCGAAGGCGGCTCACTTGTGATAGCCTTAAGTAAGGCGCTAGACGGCAGCTCATCAAAATGGTTATCGCAAATAAGTTTCGCAGGCATAACCTGGACACAATTTAAGGAGTTTTTCATTCAAAGTTTTGTGGGAATGGAGACAACCACAGCAATTTTATTGAACGTTTTAAATGGTTATCCTAAGTATGGAGAAGGGTTTGCAGAATATGGTAGTCGAATTGTTACCTCATTCATGTTCAAGAGAAAAATAAAGATTTGGAGGAAATCGCAGTGTAGGTAGCGTTGACACACATGGCTCAAATCAATAACAATTTGTTGCGAGGGTAACTCGTAACCAACGTAACAAGCCGCAACCAGCTACAACAACAAAGCGTAATACGGATGACGATGCACTAGAAAGGGGAAAGAACGCAAAATAAACAATCATAACGGGAACAGTAATTAAGGAGCAATATACGATGTTTGAAGTGCAACAAAATGGGAACTTTAGCTTCGCCAAAGGTTGTGGTAAATTTATCAGGCGAGTCGGTTCCATTTTGCTATGAGTATGTAGCTGGTTGTTCATTAGTAAAAGAAAGTTTTGTTAGTGTTTGCAATGTACTGAATGCGCACTGGTGTTTGTGAAAATTATGGTTGGTTGGTAATTTCGAAATTGATTTGCCTGAATCCGAACGTTGATTCGAATTGGAATCCTAATCCATTATAGTGTTAGGGATTTAAACGTAGTGAAGGGTAGCTGCGAAATCGTAACAAATAAAAATTAAGTGAAAGGAAAATCAGAAGCGAACAAAATTATTAACGCATCGAAAGAAAAAGTGCGCATAGGTCGCAAATAGATAATGAAGGGAAGTGAAACAGTAGCAGTAGTGCAACAAGGGCGCATCCTAATTCTTATAAGTGTGTAAGACCATTATGTAGTGTGCGTGTGTATGTTAGCTGGTGCGAGTTTACTTATTACCTCGCTTTCACATAGACTGCGGTGGATGACGGTTGATCATACGTAGATTAAATAATGTAGGAGTGTGAAAAAAAGTTTAAAAATGGGTCGAATTGACTGAGGTAAATGATAATTGGCTAGTATCTGACTAACGAGATTCTGATTCCTAGCTGATAAAGCTAAGCTAACAAAGTAATTAATTGCTAGAAAATTTACATAAAACCTATGAATTGAAGAAATGAGTTTTATGTTAGAAAAATGCAAAGAAACAGTAAAAACAAATGTTTTTCCGTAATCCCTAGAGCATTTAGATGGGCAGTGATTAATCACGTCCAGGGACGAATTTAGGTTGGATAAAACATTGTCAAATTATGTTCCTAGGTTTGTTGAGAATAATATCAGCTGTAAATTGGCTAAGGCACCAGTTGGAAAATTGCAGTCTGAATTACATTCGTTCCAAAGGTAGATATTTTCTGACACAAATTTTAATTAGCTCGCTCTCATACCTCTCAATTTTTATTACCGCTAAGACTACACAGAGCACAGCATTTGATTTTTGACAATTGCTACAGCTATAGTTTTTAAACTAACAAAACTCCGAGCAGAGCAGTGCACATACTTGTACATTATTCTGATGATAATTCTAGAAATTGTACTGCTACCAATTTGCTTATTTGTCAGTTGCTTTTCTTTTGCCTATTGCTTAATTTCAAACTTTATTTTTTGTCTAGAAGCCTCAAACTTTATGTGAAGAAAAGTTAATGAAATATTTATAAACAATAAAAAATTAACAGATGTGTTAGAATATTATGATTTAAAGTAAACACACGAGGACGTATGATTTGTCAGGAAGGCCGTGTCGGAGAGCTCATGGTTATATTTTGCATGTCCTTGTAACTGTGTATGTCGGAGTGCTAATATTTTGTAGCACAGTATATATACTGAGGTTTGTAGGCAACTGTGTTTGCCAGAGCGTTATTTGAAATAGGCGAGGCATAGGCGGTATATATTACGGTACTTTGGATTATAATTACGCAAATAGGAATAATAACAGGAATGGAGAACTATTAGGTACTTTTAGAATAATGAAGGAGTGCGTAATAATTAGGAGCTGTGTCCTCGCAGAATCACTTCGAAAAGTAACATCGATAGGAGCAGCCCTTGCTGTGCTATTTTAATAAAAATATAAATTGATGTTATTGTGCTAAAGTAAGATAAAAGAGTAAAGTGATACAACAAAATGGAATCGTCTACTATTATTTATATACGAACTTTTTAAGTAAATAATTTGCTAAGATTTAATCAAATTAAAAAACGGTTCTTAAAACCCCAAAATTTTTGTGTAATATTTGGTTTCATACTTTCTATTGGAAAATATTGTTTTACTAATTAAAGTTTTTGCTTAAGTTTTWATAGTTATAACTAGCATTTAGTAACTAATATTTAAGATTCTCTAAAATTATGAATATTATTAAAATCGAAAACTGAGACAACGCCCAGAAGTTTGGTAATAACCTTAATAACACAAACGTAATAAAATTTAATATTTAACTTTTATGTGCAAATCATAGGCCCATCTTGCTCAGACCTTAAGACTCATTTAACCGAAATAAAAAAGCAAGCGACCGATATTCAACGATTCAAATAATTTGCAAATAAAAATATTGAAAACCACAAAAAAAATGTGTATGGAAAAAAATTATTTTTCCGAATTTTTCTCATGAAAGGTTTTTTATTTCTAAATCTTTTCCAATCCACAACGAACGACCTCTGAAAATTTCATCAAGAGTTGTGCAGCCGTTCTCGAGCCTTAGCGTTACTAAAAAACAAACATTCAAGAAAATGGCTATTTTTTTGAGCTTTCCGGCAACTATTCGAATTTTTCTCGTCGTAAAAACCATCTTTGAGCTTCAGCGAACATTCAGAAAAGTGATTTGGCCAAATTGATTAATTTTTTTATTATAGATTAAAATTTCAATTTGGAAGTCTACGCTAATATGTTAAAAGCATGGCTTCTTTATATTACTTTCCAATAACGCCCGGTTGGATTCATATCCGATTTTTCTTAATTTTCTCTTCCATTAAAAATTTTGCTGATGCCGATTTTGTAAGTTTTGCGCTTAAGAAATGTAAAAAATATTAAATGCTTCAATGCTCTTGCCTCTGTGATTAATACTCAAACATCCCCACAAAGTAGAATACATATGTACATATGTAAATACTGACGTTACGGTACGATTAACGATGAATGAGAAATAACTATTTTTGTTTGTTTTAAATTCCAAATTGTTAAAAAATACATAGCTGGAAAGCCATTACTATCGCATGATGGCTGATGGTCATATGAGGGGAAAGTTTGGTTAGGATGTCTTAATTGACCCTTAATTTATATTGTCATTATTTTCCCCTTTAAATTTCCTTGGAAAAAAAATTACCTGAAAATTTGAAATCTTAATATTAACACTAAGTACTTGACCAAGGCATGTAAAAATTTTCCATTGACAATACATGAAAATCATAATTTTTACCTTTAAATTTCTACAGCTCAGACGAATTTTATCGCATTGCATATTCCTCAGAATTAAACACCTGATAATTTGTATTTTTTATATTTATCTAGTAAATGAAGAGCGCTATAGAAAAATTGTAGATTACAAACTTGTAGGAAATTTTATTTGCTATAAAAAAGTCTCGAGCGCAAAATCGCAATCATTAATACTTCCCGAGATACTCGGATTTATAAGTAAGACTGTATGGAATTTTTATAAATGTTTTAGGTCAAGTTTTGAAACTTAAGTTGCGGCGTAGTTATAGCACTTTCTGCTTTCTCAGCATGCCAAGGAAAAAGTTTTATCAAGATATCTTAATATTTACTCAAGCTATCGCTTGCATGGGCAAAACGTATTCAAATACCTGCATGGGTCATTTTATCTCGTTTAGTTTTGGAGTGAAAAAAAACCTTTTTTTATTGAGATATCTTGAACCAATATAGTTAACTACAAATGATATTCTAAAATTTATTGTATTTATAGTTTTTTCAGATTGAAAAGCTTGAGAATACCGTTCCATAATCGGGAATAAAATGGGTATTGTCGGATAGAGATTTTCCAGATCAAGTTATAGCCGCAGGAAACTTATAGTTTTTGAGATATTGCATTTCTTTTTCTTCCCTAGCGTAGAAACCGCTTACGCGGTTATAGCCGAGTTATCAATATCGCTCCAATCGTTTCTTTTTCACGACAATTGGAGATTCCAAGCGAAGCCAGCTACTTCTCTACCTGGTCCTTCCAACGGAATTCTTCTTAATCTACTTCCTCCGGCGGGTACTGCGCCGAATACTTTCAGAGATGGAGCGTTTTCGTTCATTCAGACGACGACCTAGACAGCGTAGCCGCTGTCTTTTAATTCGTTCAATGTCGTCGTATCTTTCATACAGCTAATCGTTCCATCGAATGCGATATTCGCTGTGGCCAACGCGCAAAAAACCATAAATCTTTCGCAGAAAACTCGCAACGTAATAAGTGATAAGTATCAGCTATTGTCAGCGTCCTTGCCTCTACACCATACAGCAGAACGGGAATAATGAGTGACTTATAGAGCTTCGTTTTTGTTTGATGAGAGAGGACTTTACTTCTTAATTGCCTTAGTCCGAAATAGCACCTGTTGGCAAGAAATATTCTGGGGTACAAGTTCGAAGCTGAGGTTGTTGTTGATGTTGATACTGCTTCGAAGATACTCGAAGTTATGACTGTCAAACGTGACGTGCGTGCTTGTGCGACGACTATTTGTTGTGATGACAGGAGATATTTCGTCATGGCCTCGTTCGCCACCAGAGCCATTTCCTTGTTGTTGATGTTGATACTGGTTCGAAGATATTCGAAGTTATGACTGTTAAGAGTGACGTGGATTTCCAAGCTGAGGTTGTTGTTGAGGTTGATACTGGTTCGAAGACAACCGAAGTTATGACTGTCAATAGTGACGTGGGTGCTTGTGCGACGACTATTTGCTTTGATGACAGGAGATATTTCGTCCTGGCCTCTTTCGCCACCAGAGTCATTTTCTTCGCTGCCATATCCATTCTGGAAAAAGCAGGACTAAGAGCGCGTTTGTTAAGGCCTGCGATAGAAGATTTTACCTTCTCGATTTAGTTCTCCAGAAGTAGGAGTCACACGAATGAGAGTCATCCCGTCTGAAAACGCCGTTTAGTACCGAACGGCTCGGAGAGGTACTTTCCGATACTGACTGATAGATAAATGCAACTTTGAAATCGACGAAGAGGTGGCGAGTGTGGATTCACTTGGTGCATGGTGAATATCTGCTCACTTGTTCATTTTCCAGGTCTAAAGCTGCACACTATTTTTGCGATTTAAAATTATTTTATTCTTATATTTTGCGATTTATTATCCACTAACATTCCTTTGTACTAATTTATTTTACATTATATAGTGCGAAAATAGTTTTAATTCAATTATTAACTTATTGTTCAATTCTGTTTAATTAACAATAGCGAAAGAGTTCCAAACTTTAAAATAATGGTTACGTTATCGACTTCTTTTCTAAATGAAGTAAAAAAATAAAGAAAATAAATTATATTATTCTTGTAAAATGTATTATTTGATATAACTCATTTGTTATTCTTAAATAAATAGTATTGGACAAGTTAAATCTTGATTTAAAACAGTTTTTTCGCTAAATTGCAATTAGAAGTGTAAAATTAATTTTATATCGAAAATATATGTACCTCAAATAGTGGTAATTTTCAAATTCCTCGAAAACAATAAGCTTCCTGCGGTTATAACTTGATCTGGAGAACCTTCTCTAACAGACTATACCCATTTTATTCCCGAAATCATGGGACGGTATTCTAAAGCAGGCCCGTCAGATTCACCATCTCGCCGATCGATAATAAAAACAGCAGATGAAGTTATATAAACAAAAAACTTGTCAACCTCGGGGATACCAATCGTATCTCATTCAATCTTCATCCATTTAAGAAGAAATTTTTCACCTTTTTCAAAGTGCTCTCGAACCCAGTTGATTTAGATATTATGTTCGATATAGCTTTAATAAAATCGACACCTCTTTTAGCTGTCCCCATTTCTACAATATTCGTATTTATTTACTTGAACTTTACTAGACTTCTACCGGGTTACCAACTGGCAATGAATGTTATCATGATAATTTTATGGTAAAAGTAAACGCATATGCATCCGGAATATTAATAATTATCACTGCAATCCAGCTCTGAAAGTGCTCGACACAGTAGCTGCAGGGGGAAGCAGATGAAGAGGAAGACGTCCATTGCGTTGGAAGGACCAGATGGGGAAGAACCTGGCTGCATTTGGTATCTCTACCTCTACTATTGTCTACGCCAGTAGAGAAGAAGAGGATGAACTCAAACTTTATATAATTGAATTATGGTTAAGAATGTTCTTAATGCTGTTAAACTTACATAAACATTATTAGATATGCAAATACATATGGATATGTTTGTAATAGTTGAAGTAAAGTGAAATAAATTTATAATTGATTATCAAAAGCCAATATAATTTTTGTAAAACTAATGGATCCTTAACAGAAAATCCTGGTAAGAAATGTATCACTTAACGGGTACCTTTAGCGCAAGGTAGAATTTCTGATTAGTTGGAATACAGAAACACAATAGGGGTATTCGCTTGCTATTGCAAAACCCTTGAACTGTGCAAGAATTGCATATATTTCCTCTTGGTGCACCGGCACAACAACAAACACACGCAGAAAATTATTTGCAATGGCTGTAAAATATGTCAGACCAAAACCCATGTATATTTGCTTGCAATATCAAGCAAAAATATAATTACAACCCTGTTCTTGCTGTCATTTCGCATAAAGACATATTTCGTCGTTAAATTGTTGAGGAAGGTAAGTTTTATGTAGATTTTATAATTTCTACTTAAATTATAAAGATTTGTTACAGTTTTTTTTTTGTTTAAAGTGTATGCAGAAGGTGCGCCAATTCACAATAGCCATGCATAATAGTCATTCACCACAAATTGAACGAATCATCCGTTCATATATCACGAGACACCGCAATGGGTGCTCTCGTGCCCTTGTGTATTTCGGTATTGCATTTTTGCAATCTGCTATATTGCAAGAGTAAGCGAATACCCCTAATATTAAAACGGCAGATCTGTTGAAACAGATTGCCGTTGTCGAATTTTCTGACACATTGTCGAGTAATCGATAACAATAGATGTACGAATAATTGTGCCATTGTTAAATTTTATTTGAATGCATAAGCTGTATAATGTTTCAGTTAGTTCCCAACGTGCCGCAGTTTCGTAGTGACGAAATAGTTGCTTGTTGTTTCTTGAACAGATTTGAGAAATATCGGCATTTTTTCAAAATGTGATGTATCAAAATTGAAATCCAATTATTAAAAATAGTGTATCTATTTATAAATAATAGTATTCGACTGTGATTTTGAGCCTGTTTAGGTATATTTAAAATAAGATCAAATATATGTTTTAGTTACCACAAAGTTTCGAGACTTGCGCCAACATTAACGTTACGGACGGAAGAACAGCTACATTGCTTAAAAGAGAACAATAACATTTACGATTACTACGGAATGGCGGACCGTCGGGCACTAAGTGAGGCATGAGACAATCAAGAGGCACTTAAGAATTTTTCTGTGTTGGTTTTTATATCTGGTGTGAAATATTTGTTAAAACTATCTGCAATGAATAAAGAAGTTCATTACGAAGGTTGGTTGATAAAATCGCCACCTTCTAAGAGAATATGGAGATCGGTATGTTAAGAAAGAATGAAATTTCATTTGCATAAAATCAACTAGCATATAAATTATTCTCTGCTAGTTTCTTACGATGTAGTAAAATAAATGTAAATACATATGTAAGTAGACTGTCTTTTTAACTCATATTGTGGTGCAGTGAAAAGTATGAAGAATGAGAACAGAATTGAATAGTTAACCCGTAGTTTCGAAGTAATCTTATCAATTATTAAATCTTCATTAATTTTAATAATTTAATTGTATTTTAAATAGTTAATATATAAAATAAGGTGTTTTCTTATTCCTCCATTATGTGGTGTATATGTATGTATATAAATGAATAAGCTATTCCAAATAAGTAGTTACACATACATACAAACCATGTATGTCTACATTTGTATTGTCAACTAATCAGTGTTGATTGTGCCAACGTTCATAAATAATATACTTAGAAATGTTTTTAAAGTGCTACTAGCTGAAACTATCACATAAAGAGAAATAACGAAAAAGTATGAAACGGAAAATTAGCAAAAATTAGTATGAAAGAAATGTTTATAATTATCACATTATGTCAACACTTGAAAATGATGCGCATAAGAAAAAGGCTTCGAACTTGTAAATATCAAGTTAGCCAAAGTTCTTCGCACGGTCCTTAATTTTATATAAATTTTTCCAAATTGTAGCTAGTCTCGTCCAGTTTTAGAATTTTGCGAACATAAATTCTGCTGCTAAAACAACAACAATAACAAAAACAACACTGATGTTAAAATTAAATAAAACTCTAGGGCCGGCTTTAGTATACCATCCCACGATGGCATGGATAAGCTGATGCGAACCTTTGGATTTGGCTCTATTTTATTCTCAAACGCGTTAACTGATTATTTGACAGCGATGGAGGTCAGGGAATTTCGAACAGCTGATATCAGAAAAGGCGGGATGCCAGAAATAAACCGCTATAATTAACTGACAAAATCAGTGTAAAATGAAATTTTATTAAACTGCGAATATAAATTTTTATGTAAATTAGTTAATGATTTTGCATTTTAACATTTATCCATTTTACAAGTGTTTAATTTAGTGTTTTGTATAATTAGCGAAAATTTCAATAATAAAGGTGTTTGTGGTCAGAATATATATGCAATATATATGTAATATTTTAAGTTATAGTAATTAAATATTTATTGAAAACATTTCTCTTGAATATGCGATGTTTTTTATGAATTGTTTTATTTTCTGTTTATTACTTATCTTAAAAAGTTACATTAATTATTACAAATTTATTATCTATCATATTTGCGTACTGTTGTTGTTGTTGTTGTAACGATTATCAGTCCCCGTTGGGATGGTGAGGGTTATCAGTGTTGTCGATGTCATCTAACGGGAGGCCCAGGAAACGTGCTGTTTCGACGGGGTCGGACCAAAGGGAAAGGGGTGTTAGATGGGTGGGGTTGGTTGGGCATGCAAAGAGGTGGTCAGTGTCATGCGGAGACTCATTGCATGCAGGAAATTCGTTAGGTATGTCAGGGTCTATTCTGGATAAGTAGGAGTTTAGCCTGCTACAATATCCAGAACGAAGTTGCGCAAGGGTCACTCGCGTTTCTCGCGGCAACTCGAGCTCTTCGTCTGCTATGGGTGGTGATTTGACTCCAAGTACGCCATTCACGGGGAGGGAGTCGGTGAAGGTGTTGATGGCTCCACTGTGAATGGTGGTCAGTGCCTGTCGGAAGTCTGTTGCGTCCGAGGTCCTGTCGGCGTATTGTTCGATGTCGTCGACGTAGTCAAGGAATGACCTCTTGATGCTCCTAGGAGGCGGTTCCGCTCCAAGCAGATGACTGCAAGGATGATTTCTACGAAAACATCCCAGCAGGAACTGCTTAATTAAATATATATATATTAAATTTTGGTTATTATATCTTTCAGCGATTTCCATTTATTTTTGATAATACGTTGTTTTGTATATTAGGTGACAATATATTATATATAATATTACTATATAATATTGCTTATTTGTTTATTAAATTAAGTAAAGAACATAACCATTTACGTGGATAGAGGAATTTTTGGGAAAAAGGAATTTCAGCGAATTTCCTAATTATCACATGCAGCGCTCCATTTCGTCGTAATTTTTAGCACACATGATGTTCACTAGGAGTGTAAAATGTACTTTTTAAAGTAAAGATTTCTTAGGTAAAAAAACTGCTAAAAGTGTAAAATGTGGATTTATTTTAAAAGTTTACAGTTTAATTTAATTAATTTGAAGTGAAAAATGTGAGTAAAGTGTGTTTAATGTGTTAAAATAGCATGTTGAAATGTTCGAATTTTGAGAATTTTTGAACTTTAAGGTCGAATATCTCGTAAATTAAGCGTTTGCGTTTTTTAATCAGGAGGACTTCCTCTTTCTAAATGTACCTTCAAATCGCGGTGCCAAAGAAATCGAAATTGTGCCCAAAAATCCATAAATTACTATCCCTGTTCTTTATGTATGCAACGATTCCCACGGCAGCAGGTTCTACGCACCGAAATTGACTTGTATTTCATCCGACCAAGGGCTGTCCACCAACGCAAAAAGGAGTTTTAGTCACAAAAAAAAAAAAAAAAACCTGACACATCCCGGTTTATTAGCTGCGGAACAGATTGACGATTCGGCATTCTGCACAATGAATGACGAAGTCCCCACCAGAATTATGGGCACCTGTAATAGCTCGGCCAATATTATGTTGTTGTTGTAACGGCAGAATTCTGCCGAGTTGACAGTCCTTGGCCGGATAAAAATCCGGGTCCGTTCCGGTTGACGTAGACCCGACTGTCGTGGGAACGGTCGGCCAATATTATCATTGCTAGCAGTGGTGTGATAAATGCCAACTATCGCATCGGACCACCTAGATAAGATAAAGAATGAGGATTGCACCGCGTCTATTGTGCCCTCTACTAACTCACAGCGTCTCACTTAGCCCCAGCAAATAGATGAATTCCAATATCCTGCTAGGTGCTAATGAGGCGATTTAGAAACATGGATCCAAGGGCCTTAATCCTGCGTCTGCAAATTGCTGGGCAATCCATTAGCAGGTGTTCTGGAGTTTGGGATTCCCAGTCGCAGAACCGGCAATTTGCGTAAGAAGCTAGGCCCATGTTAAATAAGTGCTTCTTGAGTTTGCAATGGCCGGTGTAAAAGGCGACCAGTAGCCTGACTTTGTCTCTTGGGAGATTGATTATGAGTTTAAACCTCTTGAGGTTGTAACCCTTCATYAGCAGCTTTGCGTGACGCAAGCCTGAAAGTTGTTGCCAATGTATCTCCCTACCCACTRSTGCATCCTTGCGGAACTGTTCCTTTATGGTGTGGGGACCTACCGCTATGAAGGGTTCTGGCCCTACCATGTTGGATGCTGCAGCGCGGGCAAGCTCATCGGCCAGTTCGTTTCCAGCAATGCCCTTGTGGCCCGGCACCCAAATAAGGAGCACTTGGTTGCATTCTGCCAGAATATTCAGCCGGTCTATACACTCCTGCACCAATAGCGATTTTACCTCGTATGATGAGATCGCCCTGAGTGCCGCTTGGCTATCGCTTAGTATGGCTATACGTTCGTTGCGATAGCCGCGATGGAGGTTTAACTCTACGCACCGACTTATGGCATATACCTCCGCTTGGAATATGCTTGGAAACCGTCCCATAGGTATGGAGAGTTTTGCACGTGGTCCTGCGACCCCTGCACCAATTCCCTCCGAAGTTTTCGAGTTGTTCTTCCCGCAATAGTCTTCCAGGCCCTGCACAACCTCAGGGGACGCAGTTGGAGTGTCTCCTGGCAAATAGGCCGTTGCCAACACGACGTCCTTCCCCTCTTCGTCTCTGACCTGCACCGCAACTAGGTCCTKTGTTAGGAATTCTGAAATACAWAAGTGATCAATATTTCTTCTAATTGCWATGCAGGCTCGGGGTCTCTCACTGGAGAGATCTCAGATTACCTTGCTGTTGTCCACATTGAGGCCTCGGACTTCTCCTCTGTGGACCCATGGCTCCTGAATTAACAGGATGCCCAGGTTATCCGCCGAGAACCTGCTCGCGATTACAGCGGATGCTGATGCCGCGTGATGCAGGTTTACCTGGGCTACTTCCATACCTGCGGTCATTATAGGATCGGTTCAATGAGGGGCTGGTCCTCATCTGCTCCGTCCCCTGCAGCGCCAGCAAGGTCTTCAAGTCCTTCCATGAGCTCCTGCGTAGAGGGTAGCTCCCCCTCTTCCGCTGTTCGCTTCTCTTCTAGGACTTCCGCTATGATCGCAGTTGCTACCTGCTCGGCTTTTTGGAGTTTGGTGGCTCCTGTGGCGTGATTTGGTTGCTTTTGCGTTTGGCTGCCGGGGTTGCTGTCTTTGCGCTACCAGTAGTAACGGTTGGATTCGCGTTTGCATGACCGCTATCCCGAGCCCCGCTGTTCCTCTTGCTGTTGGATGCGGTGTTTGCGCCCTTACGCACCTTCGAGGCCGGGGAGGTGGTGTTGCCTCTGACCCTGTGCCTCTCGAGCTTTTCGGCTACCTCAGGAGTTCTTCCCTCCTGGAGGTGCCTAAGGTACCATTTTAAGCTGGCACCGCTCATTCCTCTCCTTGGAGGATCATCGTTACCACCCGGACATCCCAATGATGGTTGAGGGGGCAGACGACCCCTGCGTCGCATGCTCCTCAAACAGCGCACGCTCATCAGGCGATAGGGCGTCCAGGAAGCTAAACTTGTGTTTAGCTCCTGAGCCGCCCTTGCCTGCAGCAGAACGACCTTAGGCTCAGCGAGGTGAGCTCTCAGGTCTATGTTTTATTTGGGGGAACTCAACGGTCCGCCGCGCCAGACCCCATGACGCGGTAAGGCCACCGTTACTTCCCAATTCGGCCCGGTGTTGGGAAGGCTCCGTTAAAATACAGCGGAATTTACCTCCTGGCTGCAAATCATCCAATGAGCACGGGAGTCGCATAACACCCTGGATTAGGAGGTATCGGACCACCTGCCCATAATTATCTCGATCGAGAAACCTCCCGAGTTTGTTTCTGTGGACAACCGAACATATTGTTAACTTTAACAAAGCTAACTGGGTCGGTTTAAAAGAATTTACTGAGAACACCTTCACCGCTCTACCCAAACAAACGATGTGTTACCCGACGGCTACATGTCTAAAGACTCTGCACCACTTACTTTCCCCGATGAGGAGACTCAGAATGTCATTAATAAGGCGAAATCAACTAAATCCATTGGCCCCGATGAAATCAACATGCTTATGCTAAAGCATCTGTGATCGGCGGGAGTAAGCCACCTCACCAAGGTCCTCAACCTGTTGCTGACCACACTTTAAATACCCGAGGTGTAGAAAGTCGGAAAAGTGGTCCCACTACTGAAACCTGCGAAACCCATTAACAAAGGAGAGTCCTATCGTCCGACAACTCTCCTTTACCCAATAGTGAAGACACTTGACGCCTTGCAGTCACACAACGCTACTGCAGGACATTGACCACCTGAGCGATCATCCGTACTGTTTCGAGGTAAAAATTCTAAACTTAAAAGAATTAAGCAAGGGGTTCCGCAGAGTGGTGTCCCCTCTCCGCTATTTTTTAACTTCTATGTATATCTCGAAACTCCCACAGCCACCAGAGGCAGTTTTCATAATCTCGTACGCTCATTATTTTAGGTGTAATTTTTGATAGTCTATACTCCCTCTCTCCTCATACAAAAATTGTTGCCAACTTACAAGGGAATTGGCCGGCCGGAAGAAACTTTAAAGTGGTCAGAACACTGCACTCCTGATTACGACAGGATGCCTCCTGATGTCTCCTATTGAACACCTACATAGTGAGGCGCTTATACTCCCAGTTAAGGAGCGTAATGAACTCTCCAGGAACTTCCTGCTGGGATGTTTTCGTAGAAATCACCCCTGCAGTGACCTGCTTGGAGCGGAACCGCCTCCTAGGAACATCAAGAGATCATTCCTCAACTACGTCGACGACCTTAGATAGTACTCCGACCAGATTTCGTACTTTCGACAAGCACTGGTTACTATTCACAGTGGAGCCATCAACATGGCGAACTCGGAGCCAAACCACCACCCATCCCAGACGAAGAGATCGAGTTGCCGCTAGAAACGCGAGTGACACTTACGCAATTTCGTTCTGGATATTGTAGCAGGTTACACTCCTGCTCCCTGGCATATCCAATATATGTCCTGCGTGCAATGATTATCCGCATGACTATGGCTACCTCTTTGCATGCCCCATCAACCCCACTTATCTGACTCCCTTCTCCCTTCGGTCCGGACAACTTGGCTAACCCTTACCATCCCAAAGGGGGCTAGGTACCCGTTAGAGCAGCAGCAACAACTATGCAGCACTATTCTTCAAATGGAAACAAAAAATTAATGTTTTCAGCAAATCATCATTTTTCCGTACAAAATCTCACTACGATTATTGAATATGTTTGACAGATGTCATGCCAACCAAATAGAAAAAAAGCTTTCATAATACACCACACCATTATGGAGAGCTTGTTAACATTGCTATTGGTATGATGTTCTTCTGTTACACAGTTGTGTTTGGCTTTTTCCAAACTTTGGTGGGTCCATTATCTTCGTTTCGTCACAAAAAAGTCATTCCAGTACGCAGCGAGCCTGCTAACATTGCCAATAGCAAAAACAAGTCGCTTTTCAATATTAACTCCCTACAGCAAAAGTTTTTTTGGCTACGCGCGAGGAGTTTTTGTGCACTTAGTATATTGACTTATGGCAACAATTTTTAAGAACAGATGTCAACTGCCATAGGCTTCTTCTTCTTCTTTGCTGGAGTAGACACCGCTTACGCGGTTATAGCCGAGTTAACAACAGCGCGTCAGTCGTTTTTTTTCGGTTTTTGGTGCCAATACAAGATACCAAGTGCAACTAGGTCCTCCACCTGGCCTCTCCAACGGAACGAAGATCTTTCTCTGCTTCCACCAGCGGGTACTTAATCGAAAACCGTCAAAGATGGAGTGTACTCTTCCATCCAGGAAATATGATTTAGCCAGCATAGCCGCTGTCTCTTGATTCGCTGAAATATGCCAATGTCGCCGTATATCTCGTATAGCTCATAGATCTATCTACTGCGGTATTTCGCGTTGCCAATGCGCAAAGGACTATTAATCTTCCACAAAACATTTCACTCCAACATTCCTAAATGATAAATTTTGTTGTGCTGGAATGAACGTTACAGACAACTATATTTCCATTATGAACATGGAGGTACAATTTTTCAACTGTTATACCAAGAAAGTCCTCGTTGGCCAACCTGACGTTAAAATCGCCAAGAAAAAATGTTTACATCGTGGCGGGGGCAGTTGTCATAAGCTTATCCACGGGAATGAATGACGGGTATAGCTCTACAACTGTAACTGCTTACCCAGAAGCATGACTATACCCTATTACACCTTAGGTATGCTTGCGAATTATTGTTGATTTTAGAACTCGATTAGTTCTAGGTGGTACAAACAATCGTTAGGTGAACAAAACTATTATACTTTTTAGCAACATATTGCAAAATCATACTTAACGAAATATGAATTTATAATGCATTTTTACTTTTGCAAACAATTAATTGGCAAATTGTATATACAATACAATAACTTTTATTAAGATCCTAAAAATGTTAGTCAAGAAAAGTAAAAAACCAAAGTATATTATTGCTTTTATCTTCTGTATTGCAGTGTTGGCGCCGTCGCTGGTTTACACTAAAGCAAGGAGAAATACCTGAACAGTTTTGCCTTGAATACTACACTGATCGTAATTGTCGAAAACTGAAAGGTATTATTGATTTAGATCAATGTGAGCAGGTTGATTGTGGTCTCCGTTTGGAAAACAGGAAACAAAAATTTCAGTATATGTTTGATATTAAAACGCCGAAACGGACCTATTATTTAGCTGCTGATTCTGCAGAAGACATGCGTGATTGGGTTAATTGTATTTGCCAAGTATGCCACTTACACGACACCAACCATTCATTGGAATATAATGGTAATTTTTCTTTATTTATTTTATGGAAACATAATCAAATCAAGCGCTTTTATTACATTTTTTAAGTTCTACTTTGGTAATTTATCATAAAAAAAAAAATACGACAATAATACAATATATCGACTAAGGGTAATTCGTTCAACATTACAGCTTTCTATTGGCTAACAACTTCTTCAGTTGAATTGGCACGAAAGTGACAAACCAATTGCTAAAAGTTTCATGTGTTTAAATAAAATAGATGATGAACATTTCCACAAACATGTCTGAAAATCGAATGTAACTCAATGCGAAACCCTCCTACTTCTTGTTAAAAATGCTAATTTAGTTTTGTGTCCAATTTCGGGAATTTTCTCAGTGAGCACAAATAGTTTTTATACTCTTGCAACATGTTGCTACAGAGTATAAGAGTTTTGTGAACCTAACGGTAGTACTGCTGCCATGAAATTGAAAGGTGAATTTTTGATTTATACTTTGCGTGTTTTTTGAATTGGTAAATTTTTCTGTAAGTTCTACCAACGGTTACGTCAAAATATCCATTAGTATTTGAGATACGCGGGCGGGAGGTGATGAAGGAAACGATGTGGATAAAATTCACCTTTCAATTTGTATCACCTAAAACTAATCGAGATAGGTATAGGGTTCTATGTATATGTATAAATGATCATAATGACGAGACGAAAATCAAATCAAAACGGGTGACTCTCTGAATTGCCGTCCGCCCGTGCAAGCTGTGACCTGAGTAAAAAATAAAATATCTTGAAGAAACTTTGTGTCTTGGCAAAAAAGATAATACCTCCTTATGTTGTAAAATGCAGATTACAAAATTGATTATATGAATACTTTTTTATCTTCATTTCAGTTAAATGGCGCTCCTCAAACAATAAAAATGCAATTCCTGTGGAAGTGCCGGTTAATACATTATCAAGGAAAGATAATCAAAACAGAGAAATAAGTCAAGAGAAACTAGGTATTTTAATGCCGTCACCGATATATTATAACAACGTTTCTAAAAATAGGGAGTCAACTTATGCTAACTCGGAACAAAACAGCAGCGTTTTGCAAAATAATCTAAGTTCGGCTTCAAATAACGATCGAGAAACCACGAATTCTATCAATCAAACTACTGCCGTTTTGAACAATGAAAGTAATATTTATCTTAATACATCTACAACAACAAATCAAAATCATGAAAGAAATGGTGCAACACGAAAAGTACCAGAAAATTTAAAACTGCAGAACTCACCTTTATTAGAAACATTCACACTTAGTGTACAATCATCCCCTTCATTAAGCACCTGCTCTGGCCCATATATTCCAATTAGCGAATGCTTCTCTGGCACACCAAAACATGTAAGTAATTATTATAAATATTTAATATAATATTAAAAAAAAAGTAAAGAAAGACTAAGTCCGGGTGTAACGGAAGGTATTATACTCTCGCATTTTGCAAAGATCAAAACCTGGGAAGTACCTTTAGGTGTTAGCAAAACTTTATATGTATTAATATGAGTAGTAAATGAATAAAATCGTTGTCTTATTAACTTATATTGAAGGTCACAGAGTTACTTCGTTTTAATACTATACGTTACTTCGCGTTAAATTTTAGTAAAATCGTTCTCAATTTATATATGTAAGATATCAACTCAACCGAAGATGCTAAATTTTATTTATTTACGTAACAAACTTGGTTAAATTTAGACGGGTAAGTCTGGAGTCACCTACAGTGCTATCCCCGTCGTCCAATTTTGATACCGGCATCTAAAAAACTATCTTGTACAATTCCGGGTGTGAAATTTAATGCTTCTTACATATTTATTTATTTTTATAGATTTACACTTTTAGTTTTTATATCAACAATTTTCATCTATTTTCACACTGTCGTAACCGATATCAAAAACCTTTTTTTTTGGTGAGCAAATTTCGCTGATTTGGCTAATTTGGGAGATATGTACTTTTGTCATCCATTAGAATTTTAAACTAATTAGATGTGTATGGTTATCCAATTATTACTATTGTACGATATATAAATGAGCGGAACCAGGTGACAACCAAGCCTGCTTCCTATATAAAAACCTTTACAGTATACAATTCAAACACAAATAAAGTTATTAGAGTAAGACGGTATTTCACCTTACGCCCAAAAATTATTTAGATCGAAATATAACTTGTCTTAAAAACTTGTAAAATTTGTTCAACACTTCTCTTAGCCCCACATATCTAACATAAATATTTACGAACTTTTAGTTAACTTAATATCGCATCTATCGGCTATAATATCGAAATTCAGAAAGGTTGGATGAATACTTTCAAGTTCAATTTCAAGTTTTGTCAACACCTGAATTTGTTTAGCTGGCTTTGATCCTTGCAAGTAGTTATGTTATGACATTTTCGATGACACTCGAACTTCTGGTTTTATTATAAGGTTTTTCAGACACTCAAAAAATTTCCTATAATTAAATTATGAGAGCAAGCACCTAATCTTTCATTGGTTGTACCTGAAATTATCTGTTAAATATAAAACAATAGAATACTTTTTCTCATAAATATTGAAATAATAGCTAGTTAACTTATTTGTTTAGATATTTATTGATCGCAGATCAGTTCTTAACTACAATTTTTATACTCTTGCATCCTGTTGTTCACCTAACAGTTGTACGCATCACCTAAAAGTAATCGAGATAGATATAGGGTTATATATATAAAAATGATCAGGATGACGAGAGCAGTCAGTGACTGTCTGTCCGTTCGTCCGTGCAAGCTGTAACTTGAGTAAAAATTTAGATATCTTGTTAAAACTTGGCGTGCATGTTTCGTGGTACAAAAATTCGAGTTCGCAGATGGGCGTAATCGGACCACTGCCACGTTCAAAAATCGCCATTAACCGAAAACATATAAAGAGCCATAACTAAGCACTAAATTAAGATATAAAATTGTAATTTGGCACAGGGGACCGCAGTAGCAAGGGGCACTTATGTATGTGTAAAAAAGTTTGGAAAAGTGGGCTTGACCACGCCCTCTAATATATTTAATGTACTTATCTCCTAAACCAACAAACAACCAAACGTAGCCTCGAATATTATAAGAACTCCTACCGACAGTGTGAAAATGGATGAAATTGAATGATAACCCCGTTCACTACACATATATATATGTAACTATGCAAAAAATCCATAACTAATTACGCCAGAGACATTAAATTGTACCCCCGAGATGGTATGAGAAGGTTTTATGAGAACTGGTGAAATCCCATATCTCGGGACCCAACCTACCTATTTCGACTAACATTCCATGTTATAGTGTGAAAATACCCAAAATCGGACTACAACCACGCCTTCTTCTCATATATCGCAATTTAAAATTCCATTTGATTCTTTCACTTTCCAGTGCACAAATTAAGAAGTAATTAAATAACCGAATAAAATTGTACAGTAATAATTCCCTTGCTTTTTTCTGTTTTTGCCATTTTCTGTCATAATAAAATGAATTGAAATTAAAAATTTAATTGTCATATTTTTTTTTTCAAAAATTATGACAGAAAATAGTAAAAACTCAAAAAAAAAGAACACATGCGGAAGCCAGTGCACATGAAAATTTTTTGCTTCCGCTAAGGCTACGTAAAGCAGAGCACTTCACTTTTCACTTGAGAAAACTCCAAGCAAAGCAGAGCACATACATATTTTTTCGTTGTTCTGCTATGATTCTGCTACGACTCCCGTCAACGTGAAAGCGGTAGCTATAGCAGTAATTCTATAAATTTCGCTGCTACGGAGTAGTAAATTAAAATCCTGGTTTAAAATGTTCGGTTGCCCCCAAACTTAGCCCTTCCTTACTTGTTTATTTTAATATTTGTAGCATACAATAAATATACATTGATTATTTTTTTCAGCTTGAAAATCCAATTACTCCATTAAATAATCTTGATCCAAAATTTTATGACACTCCACGCAGTCACAACAATATAGGCTTGAATCTCACCAATGACCAATCGTATTCACCAAAAATTACGAACTATAATGCAGTAAGTGAACAGTTTTAATTATTAATATTATATTCCAAAAACGCTTTCAAAACCAATATTAAATTTAGCTAATAAATTGCATCCAATACGTATGCCTCGAAACAATAATATTTCTTCTTTTTTTAATTTACTTTTGGTAACAATAATGTCCTATTTCATTCTCGTATTTATTTGAAAAATTTATTCGGAAACAAAATTTCTGTCAAAATGATAAAATTAAGTAATAAAGTGGAAAATAAAATATTTTTCAGAATAAGTTGGATTACGTACCACCTTATTTTATGACCAGTGTCTTAATTTTCGCATATATGCAATAATAATATTTTCTCTATTACACATACACATATTGCTGACAATTGAGTATTTAATAAAGTTTTTACATATAATTTTTTCATATAGGCAAAAAATACTTATACATAGGCTAAAATATCGTAACTACTTCGGGAACTATTTCACAATTTTTTGTTTCTAAATTTTTTCTAATTAAAAAGAGAAAAATATTTTCTAATATAACCTGACATATGTAGGTCATCATTACACTTTCACATATTGAGTAATCCACGCTTTTCTTAACGCAATAGGTGTAGCTTCCTTCACAAATCAGACTTGCTTTGTGGCAAATTCTCATATTTTTTTTGGTCGTACATTATTGAAAAAAATTGTCAAATATCTCCCTTCCGCCATTTTATTCTTTATTCAATGCTTTATATAAAGTGTTACAGTAATCGGATTTAGTTCAAATATGCGCCGTTTCATTCGGTAATCTGTTTCCATTTAGACGGCAACTTCAGAATACCCCCCTCATAGAAGCCTACCTCCTTATTTGCGAAGAACTGTAACAGCCACTTTTCACAAGCCTCTTTTGAGTTCAACTTTACACCAACAAGGGCGTTCGCCATGGACAAGAACAGGTGGTAATCACTTGGCGCTATGGCCGAGCTATATAGTGGATGCGATAAAACCTTCCACCCCCTTCCGTAGCTTCTGACGAGTCATCAGCGAAGTGTGTGGTCTGGCGTTGTCCTGGTGGAACACTATACCCTTCCTGTTGAACTATTCTGGACGGTTCTGGTCGATCACCTTCTTTAAGCGGTCCAGTGGCTCTCATTGGAGGATAGAATTAAACGTCTGGCCATATGGGGGCAGCTCATAGTGGACGGTTCCCTTCCAATCCTGGCCGTCAATTCCGGCTTGTTTGGGACGATTCACCGGCCTTCGACCACGTTCATTTTCGCTTGATATTGTCGTATGTGATCCTTTTATCATCGCCAGTCACCAAAAATGTGTCGAGTTCGTTCCGCAGCATATCGTAGGCGTTGATTCGGTCAAGAAGGTTTTTTTGCGCCAAATCACGCGGCACCCAAACCATTCCTCCGCAGTTCGAAGAGATACAGTACCATCCCCCAAAAGACCATTAATCTCACGGAACGTTTCTCCAGCGGATTTGCTTTTATCGAAGGAAAGCTTTAAAATAGCGCGAATTTCGGTGTTAGTGAACTTCATGTTTACACGTCTATAACTGTTGGACGCAATATCCAAACTAATCATGCATATCGTCGTTTTGTAAGTTATACCTTTCCAAATATTGTCAAATACGAGCTCTGTAACGCTTTATACATAGCCGCGAAACTCAAAAAACAAAAAGGCGGAAGGAGATATTTGTCAACCTAATATAAACATTTTTTCATTAATTAGAAGCACGTACCGGCTCCCACAAATTGCGCAACAGTTAACCGTTCGGATTCGGATTCCGAAAGCGTTTTTACGGATGATGATGATTGGACATACCCGATGCCTTTGCGAGAAAATGTTGGTAAGTATTATACTTACTAACTATTTCTGTGTAATTTAAATAATTAAAAATTTTTCTTTAGACCGAAATACAAGGCCTTCCGACAGCTCCGTTGAAAATGAATCCTTTGTTTTAACATATTCGCAACGTTTTTCTAAATTACCTGATGATGTAAATGATAAATCGAATGTTTTCAAATATAATGTGGACGCTGAAAAAAAGAATCAACCGACCGAAATGAACAAAAAGTATAAAAATAAACAAAATTTATCCCTTGATTTTAAAAAGAATGAAAGGTATTTAAAGAAAACTATATAATAATACAGTTTGCGTAATAGATTTTAATATTGGTTACAGAACTTTAAAAGAAATATTACAATTATCCGATACGGAAAATACTTCGCCAGCTATAGGGCCACTGGATGCCAATTCAATAGTAGACGAAAGTTATGATATACCACGATCTCATCAGTTGCCATATCATAATATAGATCAAATATTTAACGAAAAGATATGGACCCCGGAAACTGAAGAGTCTTCACATTATGCATTGGCTACAACAGAACATCCGAAAACAAATAATCAAAAGAAATTACAAGAACATTTCTATGCAAACGCGGCACCTAACAAACTTGAAGGAAATGTTTTTCGTTATGATTTTATACAACACGTAAGTTATACGAGGACTGCTATATATATTTCTGGCCTAATAATGAAAATAGGAATATTTATCAACGAAAATGGTTTTATTGTTTTTCAAACTATTCTCCATCAAGATTTATACACTTTTGCATACGCTCAAACCAATTTTCGAACGCCGATTGATTCGTCTTCTTTTGTTCGTTTTTCGAATTTTTCCGAAGACTTCAGGCAAACAAATGGTGGTGTACCACTCAGAATTGACCGTACTACGTTGCTCAAGCGGAACAGTCGCCACATGACCATTTTCGCCGAAGAGACAGGCGACCATTTGCTTCGAAGTGCTTCTTCCACGAACAACTTTCGTTGGATTTGGCTTGTCTTGGAAGACCCACACGGTCGATTGCTGTTTTGTTTCGGGCTCATACGCATAGATCCATGATTCGTCACCTGTGACGATCTATAAACGTCTTTTGAAGTACCGCGATCGTATTTTTTCAGCATTTCTTTACACCAATCCACACGAGCCTTTTTTTGAGCGATTGTCAAATTGTGCGGGATCCAACGAGAACAAACCTTTTTTACGGCCAGGTGTGCATGCAATATCGAATGTATGCTGGTAGGAGAAATGCATAGGCATGCCTCTATCTGATGGTATGTTACATGACGGTCTTGCATTATCAGTACACGCACAACGGCTGTTTTTGGACGACCTTCACGGAATTCGTCTTTGAGCGAGCGTCGGTCACGATTGAATTCGTTATATCAGTTTTTCACAGTGCTATAGGATGGTGCTTCATAGCCATACAAAGATTTTAGTTCATCGATGCACTCTTGTCGTGATAATCCAAKTCGAAAGTTGTGAAAAATGATCGCACGAAAATGTTCACGAGTTAATTCCATTTTTTGGCCGAGATGAATTTTTTAATTCCCTGTAAATAGTACAATTCACGATTAAATGACAAAACGTTCTGAGTGATGTTATGCTAAAAAATGTCAAACTTTCCAATGGAAATGTCAGATTGCACCTGGCAAAACTTAGTGTTGCTTAGGTCAGAAGGGTATGTTAACTCAGGTGTCCTTAAATGAATTATAAAATTCCGTAGAAAAATTAAACAACTTTTTACTCCTAAGTTTAATAATTCGCTTGTTTTTGTGGGCAACACTATTACAACAAACTTCGTCAAGATATCTTGTCAAATAAAAAAGTACTTACAGGACATGATTTTTATCGTTCAGTCGGTATTGCAGTTATATGTAATGGTGGTCCGATATCGGCTCCGATAAATGAAAGGGTTCTTGGAGACAAAAGGATTCTGCCGCTACAACAACAACAACAACAACAACAACAAAAGGATCTATGTAAATTTCAGATCGATATCTCTAAATGATCTGGATGCTGATATACATATCTTAAGATATCCGTCGTCCCCTTCTGGTTATTACAAATTGCATCAAATTTAATATACTTGTTTTGGGTTTGGTCCGATCATAGTTGAAAGGTTTGTAAAACTGCTGCACCCTAGAAAAGCAATAATAAACTTCTTCCCCTACCTTTACACACAAACAAATGACACAATTTAGTTTGTCTGAATTTATGGATGGGATAATATGTATGCTTAAAGATAAAGTTACTTTAATTAATATATTTGTAATGTAAAAACATGCTACATATTTAATCTCAATATTTATATTTAAAGACCGAATTGCCCCCAGTAAACCGCAAACTGAAACCAAAACTTAGTATTAACAATAAACTACCTGAAGGCGAATCCGAAAATCAATGTGTGCCAGAGAAACCTGTAAAGAAGGGATTTATAGAATCTTCAACTCCACCTTCAGTGGATAGAAATCTAAAACCGAATGTGTATAAGGTAAATCATTATAATGTTTTAGAAAACGTATATAAGTATGCATACCAAGTTGATTTACAGGCAGTCAATTCATCATTATTGGAACATGGAATGCGACGTTCCGTAGATATATCTTCTTCAATAGAAGTAATGCCAGAAATAGATGAATATATATTAGAAACTCGCACATTACCAAGGAAAATTAGTTCACTTTTGGATAGAAGTAATAATGGCGGGCCTACAGATATTTCAGTTTTACATCAGCGGTCAAAATCTACAGCAAATTCAATGTATCAAGAGTCTGCTGAATGTAATCCCCTACAAAAAAACACAAAAAATGAGCATCGACTACAGTATTTTGATTTAGATGTAACGAATCCACCAACAATAAATCGACAGAGCATAAGCACAAGCAATTTAACCAAGGAGGAATCCAGCAACGTCGATTTATTGCCGAAAAATTCTTTGAAAAGCGGTGTAGTTTATAATTCAGTAGATTTTGTGAAAACTGAAGCATTTAAGCGTATCCGCGAGGAACGTAAAAAAGAAAGTGAAGGTGTAAGTTCTAAATAATTTGTTCCCTATTATTTGCATTTACAATATAATGATTATAGTTTTGTACAGTCAGCAAAATAATTAATTTGTATGTGTTAACGTGTGTTACATTTATTTATTATTATTTTGCATTTTGAAATCTCAGACATTTCTACGAAATTTTCCAATTAATTTTTTGTTAAACTGCTAGAAAATATAGTCTTTGCTAAATATGGTATATCATACTTTGTGCAATTAGTCATAGTACCCAAATGTTTATATAATAAATGAATGCATATACTATACTTTTTTATGCAATTATTTTTTTTATTGATTTTTTGTTTTGTAAAAGACAAGCAGAAAAGATAAAAAAGGACTTTATATAAATAAATTTTGCTGGTTTTGTTTTTGATTAGTAGGCTTGTTTATATGGCTTTGTAATGCTTTTTGACCAATATTTAGCGTACTGGCAGCGAGGAGACTTTATGAAATATCAATGGATCTTCACATCTCTGAAGTAGTCGGCCGGTTGGGGCAGTATATCTGTTACCATAATGACAGCCACCTCATTTTCAATTTATTCCTGGAAAAAAATCCATTGCGATCTTTTTCTTGCGGATCCATCTAATTCACATGGTTATCGCAGTAATATACATATAATACTATTGCAAAAAAAATCATAGCTCGTTAAGTTTTATAGGTAGGTATTTGGAAGAAATTTTATTCTATGAAACTTGTTTACTGGCAATTCTAATACTTTGCAAACAATTTTAATAACGTAACTGTTCAACTTTAGAAACTTGGAAATAATATGCATAAAATAGGTATTGCAAAACTATAAGACTTCAATGCTACTCTGATTGTGTTCTGTATATTTTTTGAATTAGAAGTGAATAATAATTTATTTAAAATGCCTAAGTGAAAACTGTTAACAGAATTCGAGAAAGAAAAAATTTCTAGCCCAAGCGAAAGCTAGAGTGAAAGCCATTGGGTCAAAACTTGTACGCAGTCAATGTGTGTTATCCAATTATTTGAACAATCCAAAGATCTACGGAGGTAATAAAAATGGTGGATGCAAACGAAAATTGTAAACGTATACACGTCCACACTTTCTAGCCTAGCCAGCGTAAAACCATATAGAGGATTATAAAACCTAGTGTGAACATAATACGGGCTAAGCTAATTGACCCTGAAGTACAGCAGGGCGGCACTTCTACCTTCCTACGGGCTAAACTAAATCGAGTACCACGCCCGTTATCTCGCCAAAAGGCTGACCTGATGAGTTTTGCCGGGAGCAACATCTCAAGCAATTGAACGTCGATAATTAATATTCTTATATCAACAATTATAAAACTTGGATTGAAAATGTGCTTCAAGGTAATGTTTAGATTAGATTTGAATATGAGGAATGTACCGCGACCTTAGGTCTATTGTGCCCTCTCCTAACTCACATCGACTCACTTAGCCCCAGCGCATCGATGAAGTCCAGTAGCCTGATCGGTGCTAGTGAGGCGATGCGATCCCTCAAGGTAATGTTCAACGCGGAGGAATTCCGTCATAGTCCATGAGTGGGATCAATTGGACACTAATTCAAATAAATTATTAAACTGGAATAATAAAAAAACATTTATTACATAATACTTAAATAAAATTGAATAATCATAAAACTGAATCGTTTTCTAGTTTGCAACACTTTTTCATTTTTTTCCCCCAATTTTTAAAGTTGTACAGTAGGGCTATTGAACAGTTGTATATACCACATATTGAGAAGTTTTGGAATTTTGTGAGGTCTTCCTTATGCTGAGGTGAATTCAAAAGCTTAAATGCCCACAATTTCCTCACAAATTTGTGATATCTGAAAGCAAACCTCACAATGCAAAATCGGTTGTGTTCTGTTAATTTTAATATTTTTAAAGAAATTTGCAATTATTTTATTGAAATAGAATGGCTGAACTTTCAAATGCGTTATCTATTATAAATATAACTATTTGTCTATTACAATTAATATGTAACTTTTGTCTTTGTACATTGCACATTTTACTTCTTTCTAGGTATGAATAAAAATACATGTTTAAATAAATCAGCTATTTAATTAAATATACTTATTTAATAATATAAGATCTGATAAATACTTCATATAAAAATATGTAATCCTAACTATTTAAGAACACATAGATGAGACAAAATGAAATGGTTCTCCCTACGTGATATGCGTCAATGTATTGTGATCTGCAAAATATAGAAATTAATTTATGTATTAGTATTTAATTTTTCAATGGTATAATATTAGCTTACCAGTGGTTTAATTTTTCTGTAAGGTTATTGAGCACTGTTGTCATAGCTGTTAGTGCTTGCGTCATTTGGCTCAATACCCCCGTCAATTGTAGGTTTTGCTCCGAGGTTTTTTGCAGCTCCTCTCGTCTCTCCCGTGCCATCTGCATCAAAACACCCATCAACTGTTCGTTTTGCTCTAAAACTTTTTGTTGTTGGGAAATGACCCGCTCTTCCCGTCTCTCGTGCGCCTTCATTTTTTTTAGTACTGTTCCAAGCATTTTCACTGCTGTTGGTTTAGGGGCTTCAGAAACGATTGAAGCAGAAGTTGATGGTGTAGGAGAAGTTAGGATGGGAGGAGATAACCTAGAATGGGATACATCAGGAGAATATACGATAAGAGGTGGTGAAGTGGGAGGTGAAGGTGACGAAGGTAAAGTGCGGATATATATAGCAGGAAAAGCTGGAGCAGGATCTGGCGATGGAGTTGGAGCAGGAACGGGGTCCGTTGTTGTATACAATGGCGACGATATCTGTAAGTATAAAACGGGCCGATTAGTGGCTTTTATAATTATAAGGGTATATATATGTGATAAAAAAAAAGAATTATATGTGAGTACAATTGTTATGTGTAAATAAACAAAAAATACCTGGTGATCCGAACTCCCAATATCCGGCACTCCATCAACCGTTGCTGTCCCAAAGGTTGAAATTTCCTGCACCTCAACTGCCGGAGGATCTCCACTAGTAATTTGCGGGCGGGCTTTATCTTTTCGCGCTCGGCTACGCAACTGATGCTTCCAATGCGTTAACGACTATGTTTAAAAATATGTATATTATTCTTTCGTGAAACAAATAAACACTTTTAAACTTACCTCCTTCCATTTGATTGCTGTGCGTGTTGGCCCTTTTAAGGCATTTAATATTTCTGCTAACTCCGACCACAACATTTGCAGCTTTTGAGGGCTGGTCAGCTTCTTTCGTTGCAACTCAGGATGCTGCTTGCAGAACATTATATAATGCTGCAGCTGCTCCTGAGTTGTTCTTTTAAATTTTAAATTCCTAAAAATAAATTAAATTATTTATGCACCAAATTTAATAGATTTTCAAAAAATCTTACTTTTCCTTGTTGCCCATTTCTTTATTCAGCTTTGTTTATTTAAAAAAAAAAAAACTGTTAGACACTGAAATTCTTTTCACCTAAAGTGGTGAATTTTGTGTTTTTGTTTTGTGAGGTTTGAATAAGAATAACCTCACAACAAACCTCATCAATTTTTCCTCACAAACCAGTTGTGAGGTTTTCTCAGAATATTGCCCAAAATTGTTTCCACAGTATTAGAGTTGCCAATACACATGTTTTCTAGAACAAGCTTTCTTCTAAATAGTTACCCAGCATCTCGACAGGCAAAAGTTTATGGTAAACTAACCGTCAAACCTATCGCCACTGCCGTTGCCAAATCTGTATTAAGGCATTTGTTATCATAATGTAATCATTTGGGAAAGGGTTCGAGCAGGCAAGTACGACTATAGAAGCGCTTAAAAATTTGAAAAGTTTTTTTGAATTGAAAAGTTTGAAAGGATGGACAGGATTTTAACAACTTTTGTCATAATGTCTGTTGACCAATTTGGTGAGGCTTTTTTTCTTTGGCGATCCTCTTGCAAGAGGAACTCTTATAATTACGTAAGCATTCGAATTGATTGAATACGCTTATTAAATTTACAACTTCACTCAGTCGCCAATCCATTCGTTAAGGATTTTCTGCAAAGTAACAATATTAAACTGAATACTGATTTTTTGGAAAAATACATTAAATTATTTTGAAAATGGTACTTACTATATTGCATATATGTATATGTCACCTCTTCTAAATAGTGATAGAAATGAAAACTGAGTGTTGAAGTGAAAGTCATTGCGTGCAATAATTACCATACGAATTTTCATGTCATATATTGGATTCCATAAGCAATATGGAATCAACATAGGCAATACGTACGGAAATACAGTTAGTAAACCACAAACTGTTGCCTGTCGAAATGCCACGTTATAATTTTGTAACAGAGTGTAGAGCCCTGCAAGATGGGTATCTGTTAGCAAACAGGTAAGCGACCTGCTATTGCTCACTTTTGGAAACGTTAAACTATTTGTTACTTTTGTTCAGAGAGTAGGGAAAAAGTAACACATCATCATTTGATATTCAAGGATATCCTCGCACTAGCCAATGGCAAATATTGTTTACTGTCTTTTTCTAACAGAATGACATACGTTTGTTATCAAATCCTTTTACCGTCTGTTAAGATAACAGATTCTTTTGTTAGCGCATATCTTACCTATATGTTATGCATAACAGAAAGTATTTGTTAACCAAATTTCTGTTAGCTTTATTATTTTGGTTAGCAGTAACAATCATATCTGTTACCTCGATATGTTAATATATTTGATACCCATTTGTTATTTTAACAAATACAATTCTTTTAAATAACATTCAGTATTTTTATATTATTTTGTTTTATTTTTTCCAATATTAGAACTATATTTTCTTAAACTAATTGGTAAATGAATTAATTCCATATATGTATGCATAGTGTGTGAGGAATAATAAATTTTTATACTCTCGCAACAAAGTTGCTAAAGAGAGTGTTATAGTTTTGTTCACATAACGGTTGTTTGTAAGTCCTAAAACTAAAAGAGTCAGATATAGGGTTATATATACCAAGGTGATCAGGGTGACGAGTAGAGTTGAAATCCGGATGTCTGTCTGTCCGTCCGTCCGTCCGTGCAAGCGTAAATAGATTAAAAATTGAGATATCATGATGAAACTTGGTACACGTGTTTCTAGGCTCCATAAGAAGGTTAATTTCGAAGGTGGGCAAAATCGGCCCACTGCCACGCCCACAAAATGGCGAAAACCTATAAAGTGTCATAACTAAGCCATAAATAAAGATATTAAAATGAAATTTGACACAAAGGATCGCATTAGGGAGGGGCATATTTGGACGTATTTTTTTCGGAAAAGTGTGCGTGGCCCCGCACCTGCTAACTTTTTTGTATATATCTCGAAAACTACTATAGCAATGTCAACCAAACTGTATAGAGTCGTTTCTTTTAGGCATTTCCATAAATAATTCAAAAATGGAAGAAATCGGATAATAACCACGCCCACCTCCCATACAAAGGTTATGTTGAAAATCACTAAAAGTGCGTTAACCGACTAACAAAAAACGNAAAATCACTAAAAGTGCGTTAACCGACTAACAAAAAACGTCAGAAACACTAAATTTTACGGAAGAAATGTCAGAAGGAAGCTGCATCCAGGCTTTTTTTMAAATTGAAAATAGGCGTGGCGTCGCCCACTTATGGACCAAAAACCATATCTCAGGAAGTACTCGACCGATTTCAATGAAATTCGGTATATATATAATCTTAACACCCTTATGACATGTACCAAATATGGGTGAAATCGCTTCACAACCACGCCTGAAATCTCGATTATCACTTTATCATGCGAGAGTATAAAATGTTCGGTGACACCCGAAGCCCTTCCTTACTTATATAAATACGAATTGTTAATTGAGGCTTTCAAAGTTATTAATAGATAACTGTCTAGCCATTTTTAACGTAAATATATTATACATATTATTACAAGTTATATTAACAGTACACTAAACGCAGTTATAGGTATAACTCTAAAACAATAACAATATGAAATTTCTTTCTATAACTTTAGGCCCCTGCTACTACTGTGAGCTCTTTGTAAGTTTCTCTAATAATTTTTTAAAATTTTTTTGTTTCCTACACATATACATAACGTTGCTGATAAAGACTATATATTTTCATTGAAGCGGATCTTCAAGATGAATTCTCAATTTCTACAAATTGGAATATTTCTATTTTTTTCTCTGTTACATTTTTTCATACGCAATAACTCTGATAATTGGCCCAGTCTGTGTCATCTCCCTATTTGCGGATAGAGTAGAGCACACTCATACTCGATCAAATCGTGCTTTGCAACTGGAACATAAACTTATTCAGCTCCTCGCCGTCGGCTTTGAACAGCTCAGCCGGTAATACACCGACTTCTGGGGCTTTGTTGTTTTTCGGCAGCCTTAGAGCTGTTTTATCCTCGTTTTGGGCGAGTAGCCAAGTGCGCGTTCTTCTTCATCCGTCGCAGCATTGCATTCACCATTTAGAAGTTTCGAAAAGTGTTCCCTTCAAATTTCGAGTGTACCTAGCCTAGCCCGCGACCCAAGCTTCATACACACGCCCTCTATCTTCTTTCTGTTGAAAATACGTCTTTTTGCCCTCCTCTTCTCGCGCTACCATACCCAAACGGCTGCATTTTAACTTTGTATGCTATGTTTTTTTCTACAGTGACGGCGTAACATTAATCATAGTACCAAGTATTTCTGCGAGGGTAGCAGTAATCTACCGCCTCTTCTGCAGAAAACAAGAAATGGAGTCCCACTGTTCGTATACGCTATCGCGATGGGAGTTCCTTTGGTTAAGAAGGATTGTCGAGTACGGTAACCTTTTGGTATCTGTTCCCAATATGTTGAAATTCCATAGGTGTCTTCTTTGCACACCTTTTGTTTGAAATTAGATAGCACGATCTTAATATTGTGAGAACTAAATATCTATAAAGAATTTAGTCCACATAACCTATAAAGGCACACTCTATTGTTCAAAAAACAACGGGAAAACCACGCCACTTCGAGCAACACAAGAAGATTGAGAAACCAGAAATGCAGATGAAATAATAAGTTGGGGAGTTGAGATCAGTCAGTCAGCACGGGACTGTGACATTGTACACACGTTTAGCATCAGACTACGCAGTAAGTATATCCTCTAGCTTGTGAAAGGCGTCTGTTAAGGGTAAGGCTTGGTAGTGAGTTTATCCTTTACCAACCATTTAACCTCGCGGTCCGGTATTTTTACGCGGCAAAAGTGGTTGAACAGGATATCACCAGCGTGGCAGAGGAGCGTTAACGTGTATACCAGAACAGCGTCATTGAAGCCTACACGAGCGTCGGTAGAAGTAGCCGAGCGCAGTCGTCGTAGCACGCGAGCGTCAACGTGTACGCTAGGACATCGTCATCGAAGCATACAGGAGCGCCGGCAGAAGTAGCCGAGCGCAGTCGTCTTAGCAGAGGAGCGTCAACGTAAAGGTGTTCTATTATTGAGGCCTACACGAGCGCCGGCAGAAATAGTCGAGCGTGCTCGTCGTCAGAGCGGGAAACGGTATTGTCCTTACTGACCACACTGAACCGTTACCCTGACAGCACTTCCTTGGACGACGACATTACAACGCTGGAGACAATTTTATAACTTTAATTAAAATTATAATCTATATACATAAATAAAAATGAATCGCCAAACTGTATGTACGCGCATAACTTTCATACGACTGAACCAAATTTGATAATTCTTTTTTTAAAATGTTCGTTGAGGTTCAAGGATGGTTTTTACAGAGAGGAAAATCCGAATAATTACCGGAAAACCCCTAAAAACAGCCCTTTTCTTTTTCTCATACAAACATTTTATAAAAATTAATGATTGTTTATTAGTAACGCTAAGAGAACGGCTCTTGATTAAATTTTCAGAGGTTGTTCGCTGTAGATCAAGGAAGGTTTAGAAATAAAAATATCTTATACTTTGCATGAAAAGTCGGAAAATTGGATAATTCCAAAAAGTAAATTTTTTCCATACAAATTTTTTTTTAAGTTTTGTTTTTCAATATTTTGATTTGTAAATTATTCAATCGTTCAATTTCGGTCGCTTGCTTTTTTATTCCGGCTGTTCAAAAAAAAAATTATTGAAAATTATTTACTGAAAACTTTCAATAGCAATACTTGCAACATATTTATATATTTTGAAACGGACAGACGAATGAATTTTTGTTACTTATTATTACTTTATATGCACTAATACGCTCTACTCTTCGATTTTAATTCATGTTTTTGCAGTTTTATCAGGAGGAAATTTATAAATTTGTCACCAGTTTTATTGAATAAGTGTGTTTAGAGGTTTATCGTGGTGTTATTTATAAGAAAATATTTACATTAATTACTTAGAGTTTTTTTGCAAAAGCAAAATAGTGTATTTTGTGTTTTGGAGGTTATTGTCGTGTTATTTATATAAAAGAAAATGGCAATCGTCAAGCGTCACATTATCGGTCGGCGTACGCGTAATGCAAGTCGAGTGCATAATCTTCGAAACAATGAACAGCGCAGGCAGCGTTTGGTGGCAAACAGAGTGCGAATTTCTACAACAATTACGGAAGAACCTATACCATCGACTTCAGGCAGGAGGCAACAAAGCAGACGATCAACCGGTGCAATTAATTATGAACGTTTGGCGTTTAGATATGAACCAACAGTCGATTACGCCGGCGACGAATCAGTCAATATTGGGACAATGACTTATATTTGTCAATATTGTAATGCCTTAAAGTTTCTACTAGAACCGTCAGGATTATGTTGTGCGAATGGAAAGGTCAAATTACCACAACTAACAACACCACCTGAACCGCTGAATTCATCACTTTTAGGACACGAACCTCTATCAAAGCATTTCTTGCAGAATATTCAAAAGTATAACAGTGTGTATAACATACTCAATTGAGGCTAAAGCATACAATTTAAAAGATTTATTTCATTTGCAGTGTACCTATGTATTTGTAGATATGTATGTAGAATAATTCTGTTAGTTTGAGTCACATCTTGCAAGTTAAATTTGATCTACTTTCCGTTATCCAAACAACCTATAAATTGGCATATGTATGAAAGTCAGGTGACAATACTGTATTATTGCAAGAAACGCGCTGGTCTAATTACGGGGATTGAAAGTAGAGTACTCTTAAACTTCAAAATATGTTAAATAAACTACTACTACTAATAAAACTTATTTTAAAAATGTTCGCTTATGTTCAATATTAGAGATTCAAAGACAAATTCACCACCGTGCAGGAGCATTGTTGCCATCAGTTGATGGCGAATACAAATATCTTCAGATTTATTTCCTTGGAAATTCTGAAAGTGAAATAAATCAGCGCTGTGGCATTAATCGAGCAACTAGGCGAAAGATCATTGTGCAACTGCAATAACTATTACATGAACATAACTTTTTGATTCAATTATTTAAAACAGCCTTAGAAATGATATCATCAGATGATCATAAAATAGTAATCACCGCAAACAAAAGACCTGCAGGTGAACATGAAAGACGCTTCAATGCACTTGTGTTAAACGAAGTTGTTATTGTGGTAGTTATAGAGAATATGGACTCTCGAGACATTGTAATTCAACGGCGTGATGGTGGCAACCTTCAGCGTATTAGTGAAACACATCGTTCATATGTTGCATTACAATACCCTCTATTATTTTGTAGAGGAGAGGGTGGATTTAATTTTTGAATCAAGGTGATTAATCCAGCGGGAGGATGGAGTCATGTGTAGAAGTTCACGCAAGTGAGAAAAGTTTTCTGATCGCCATTCACTTGGGAGTGGAAGATTCTTTTACATATGACTCAAGCGGCCCACGACTTCCGGTCCTTGACTAAGTATCCTCTGGGTAGCCTAAGAACATC
>NW_017537025.1:87093-91823 GCF_001853355.1 Bactrocera latifrons
AGGAAGACCTCCACTCCGTTGGAAGGACCAAGTGGAGAAGGACCTGGCTTCACTTGGAATATCTAATTGGCGCCACGTAGCGAAAAGAAGAAACGACTGTCGCGCTGTTGTTAATGCGGCTATAATCGCGTAAGCGGTGTCTACGCCAATAAAGAAGAAGAAGAAGATTAATCCAGCGACTGGTATGTATCAACGCAATAACAAATACATTAAAGTTTACTAAAAAAATACCTCATATTAATAACTGAATGAATGTTTTAACATATGGTAGCTCTTGGCAGAGATAACACTCCATTGGCAATAAAAATAAGGTTTCCTAAGCAAAGTAAATTATTATGTTACAGATCAAGAAACAAATAAAAAGATCAGCTTAATGAATTTTTATGCATACCGTTTCATGATTCGTCTGAACGAGGATAACCACATTTTGAAGTGCCGCCGATTATTTCATCAGTTTGCTGTTGATATGTATGTTAAAGTTGAAACGGAACGTCTGACATATATACGATTAAACCAAAGAAAATTACGTTCAGAAGAATACATTCATTTGCGCGACGCCATGAACAGAGATGGAAATGTAAATAACATCGGTCGTCTTACGACTTTACCAGCAACGTATATAGGAAGCCCGAGACATATGCACGAATACGCGCAAGATGCTATGACCTACGTGCGCCAATACGGTCGACCAGATTTATTTATTACTTTCACGTGCAACCCAAAATGGATCGAAATAACAAATCAGTTATTACACAGTCAGTCATCCAGCGATCGTCACGACATAACAGCAAGAGTGTTCAAGCAGAAACTCAAAGCGCTCATGGACTTCATTGTAAAATATCATGTCTTCGGAGACGTACGATGTTGGATGTACTCTGTAGAATAGCAGAAGAGAGGACTACCTCATGCGCATATTCTCCTGTGGATGGTCGAAAAAATAAGACCAGAGGAAATAGACTTAATCATTTGTGCAGAAATTCCTGATCCCGAAGTAGATCCACAATTGTATGAAGTAGTAAAGAAGAACATGATTCATGGACCATGTGGCGAACACAACCATGAATCACCGTGTATGATCGACAACAAATGCTCGAAACGTTATCCACGTGCTTTATCGGCAGATACAATTACAGGAAATGATGGTTAACTTCTGTATCGTCGCCGCTCTGTCGAAGATAACGGCAGAACAATAACGTTGCAACTAAAAAATAAGGATGTGGTAGTTAACAACAGATGGGTTGTTCCGCTGCTCTCCAAAACCTTTAAAGCGCATTGCAATGTTGAGTACTGCAATTCGGTGAAGTCAATAAAATATGTTTGCAAGTACGTCACCAAAGGAAACGACATGGCTATGTTTGGTATTGCAGCTTCTAATAACGATGAAGTTTCACAATATCAAATGGGAAGATATATTAGTAGCAATGAAGCGGTTTGGAGAATCTTTTCCTTTTCTATGCACGAACGTCACCCCACCATAGTCCATTTAGCTGCTCCCCTGGAAAATGAACAAAGAGTTTATTTCACAACAGAAAACGCAGCGCAAAGAGCTGAGAGACCAGTAGCGACAACGCTCACAAGTTTCTTCGAGACATGCGCAAGTGATCCATTTGCAAAAACATTGTTTTACTCGGAAATGCCAAAATATTTTACATGGAATGCATCATCCAAAAAGTTCCAACGTAGGAAACAAGGACAGCCTGTACCGGGGTACGAAAATGTATATTCACCCGATGCTTTAGGGCGCATTTACACAGTTCATCCGAGAAATGACGAATGTTTTTACCTGCGTTTGTTATTAGATAATGTTCGTGGAACTTCATTTAAATTTCTACAAATCGTCAATGGTGAATTGTGCACAACATATGACACAGGCTTGTCAACGTTTACTTTTATTGGAGGATGATATTCATTGGGATCATACCCTCGCTGTTATTTCATCTACTTCTCATCAGATTCGATCACTTTTTGCTATCATAATTTCAGCATGCTTTCCATCGAGTCCACAAAACTTGTGGAACAAATACAAAGACAATATGGCTGAAGACATATTACATCAAATACGTGTAACAACGGCAAATCACAATCTTGCAATTTGCACGGAAATACACAATAAGGTGTTAATAACTTTAGAGGATTTGTGCGTGATGATATCCGGTAAGATGTTGCACGAATTAGGATTGCCTGCGCCTAATCGCCCTATGCACGATGCACTCAATCGTGAATTTGAACGAGAACGGCAATACGATAGATACGGCAATGGCGAATTATTTTTCTTCGATGCACCAGTTGCAACTGGTAAAACATTTTTAATTTCATTAATTTTAGATACGATTCGGGCACAAAGTCAAATAGTACTAGCAGTAGTATCATCTGGGATAGCTGCTACATTATTAGAAGGTGGACGAAGTGCATATTCTGCCTGAAATTGCCATTGCATTTGCAAACAATAGATCAACCGACATGCAATATAACCAAAACATCTGCAATGGCAAAAGTGCTACAAAATTGTAGATTAATAATTTGGGATGAGTGTACGATGGCGCACAAACGAGCATTACAGGCACTCGATAGAACATTAAGAGACTTGTGTGGCAATCAAAAACTCTTCGGAGGCGCGATGATTCTACTGGCTGGAGATTTTCGCCAAACGCTTCCAGTAATTCCCAGATCAACAGCTGCTGATGAAATAAATGCTTGCTTGAAAACATCAGTTTTGTGGAAATACGTAAAAAATATCAAATTAACAACGAATATGCGAGTGGCGTTACAACATGACGTATCGGCAGAAATCTTTTCGAAGGCATTATTAGACATAGGAAATGGGAAAATTCAAGCTGACACTAACACTGGCCTTGTTTCGTTTCCCCCAAATTTTTGTCATTTTACAACGTCAAAGGAAGAATTAATTTCAAAAGTTTTCCCAAGTATAAATGTAAACTACAAAAACCATGCTTGGTTGAGCGAACGAGCCATTTTAGCAGCGAAAAATAAGGATGTAGATGATTTGAATATAAAAACTCAAAGTCAAATTGATGGACAAGTGCATTCATTTAAATCAATCGATTCTATTACCGATCCAAATGAAGTTGTCAATTATCCAACTGAATTCCTAAATTCTTTGGATTTGCCTGGATTACCGCCTCACAATTTACAGCTCAAGGTTGGCTCTGTAATAATTATGCTACGAAATCTCAATCAGCCAAAATTGTGCAACGGAACAAGACTAGCCATTAAAAAAATTATGAACAATTTGATTGAAGCGACTATAATCATAGGAAAGTTTAAAGGCGAGGATGTGCTTATTCCAAGAATACCACTGATGCCTACAGACTTTCCTTTCGAATTTAAGCGTGTCCAGTTTCCAGTCCGCCTTGCATTTGCAATGACGATTAATAAATGCCAAGGTCAATCATTAGAAGTGTGTGAAATAAACCTTGAATTGCCGTGTTTTTCGCATGGGCAGTTGTACGTCGCATGTTCGAGAGTCGGCGCTATATATTTTTGCTCCAGAAGAAAAAACTAAAGACATTGTTCATTACAATTAAAAAAAGCTTTATTTTTCCATTCCATTTCCATTTCATTATCACCCATGCGAAGCTGAGGTAATCATTAATTTTGAAACATTAACTTTAGGATTTTCGAAATCACATATTTACGTAATAAATTTACGGCGATTTAGTACGAATCGCAGAAGAGTCCCAATGTTTACAAATTTATTGTAATGAACCCTGGACTCGGCGAGTATACATCAGCAAGTTATGTTTGTAAGAAGCAGGGGCAGTAAAAACCTTCGTTACAATATCATGACGAGAACATATTACATTTGCTCTTTGGTATCTTCTTTTTCTTCTTCTTGATTCAGAATTTGGGTATTTCTTTGTGAGTTTGGCTTTCATTGGAATTACAGTGGCATACCCCAGCTGTGGAGAGAGTTTCGTTGATCACTTGTTTATAGCAAGCCCCTTGTTCCAAGACAGAAGTTTGTACCGCACCTCCTGATCGATAGACACCCCAACTTTGTTGAGACCTTAAACCGACTCACTCAAACTCCAACTAAGAACCCATCAGGTCATTTATTCTAGGCCTGAACTTAAATATACCAGCAGCACCCTTTATAACGCTGACGCGCGTCTGTAAATTTCAACAGGAATAATGTATCAGTATAGAAACTAAATTATATAGTTCAAAATACAGCGCAGATATCGAAATATCTGCAAGCCAATTTTAGATCGAAATCCGATGACCTTTCAGATAATGAATTCATTAACACAGGAATTAATAGTCCTTAGTAAACGAAATCAACCAGCACATAAAACTCACTCATTAGGGCAGTCGCCAAAAAGGCACCAACAAAGTTAAACTTAATATTTAGTATTTGATTTTCATCAGATTCTTATCAAAGACTGACGGTCTCTTGGTTTTCTGCGGCTGTTGAAGTATCCCGTTTTGCTTTTTTTCACATGCTTTTGCTTTTCCGAAACGTTCAATATCCTGTATTACCTCATTGCCATTGACTGATGCTCCCGAGTTTTGAGTTTCTTGAAATGCGAGAAAATAACTAGGACTTTTAAATTCATCATCTGTACAGATAGTCTATCGTGTTTTCAAGCTTTARAAAACTGCAGTAACYACAATGACGTCATTATTGGCATTAGATCGCTGTTGTTTTCGTTAGCACATAGACTAAAAATAATGTGGATACCCGGTCACTCTGGAATCATTGGAAATAC
>NW_017537025.1:91868-102122 GCF_001853355.1 Bactrocera latifrons
AAAAAAAAAAAAAAAAAACTAGGACTTGTTTTGGTAACATCAATCATCAAATTGCTGGTGATATTCCATGAGTTAGCAAATTTATTTCCTCCTTTTTCCGAAGTACTTTGTATCATTATTCTTTGTATGCATTGGTACTTTTTTTTGCGCCCTCATTAGCTCAAGCAGAATCACGCCATTTGCTGATATTCTACTTCCTGACACATTCTCGTCCAATTGTTGTAAAGTGTTTTTTTTTACCGCTTTGAGTATATCACCAGAGAGCGTGTATTATAGAGAATGTCCAACTACGGACAAGCGTGTGAACTGTCAAAAGCCATGAATTTTCCATTGGTGGATTTCACCACATTTCGTTTGGAAGGAGAAATTTTAACATAAATGAGTGAACAGAGCTGAGCAATGAATGGAAATTGTGCTCAGAAATATATATTGCTATTACAGACGTATGTATGTTGGCCTTTTGGCTTATATTTTTATACGCTAACATGCTATCATATCAATTGATATGAATATAATTTTGCGAATTCATGCAAAATTGATAACATTATTATTAAATAATGCAATTTTTTAAATAATATTTGTAAATAATGTGCAAATAAAAACAACTTTTAAATATTTCTTATCTTTGATAATGTATTATAATTACATACACATATATATATGATATATATAAAATATGATATATTCAGCCCTATTACGCAATCCATCGTAGACTGTTTTTTCGGAAAAGATACAAAGTTGCTATCATGCAATTCGAACAATTCCGAACGTAAGTTCAAGATTCGTAGAGTGGCATTCACTGAATTCACTCGGAACGGAAAATTTTGAATTTTATCGGAATTTTTGTACAAGTTTTTACTAGTGGAGAAATAAATTAAAAAAAAAGAAGAATGTAAGTTTTTATTGAATTCAAATTATAAATATTTGTTACCAGTAAAATAATATTTAATTCGACTTCTGCAGGTCCAAAGTAATTACCACCAAGCAGCAATATGCACTAATGGTTGAGCTGTGGCAGCAAAAACATGAAATGGTGCAGGGTCTTACCAAGTGCCCTAATGAAGAAGTGACAGCTTTTTGGAACAATATGGTCCAAGAACTTAACAGCGTTGGTCCGCCTATCAAGGATATTTACAGCTGGAAGAAGCTAATATAAAGAAGTTGTAGTTTTTATTGTTGTAACAGGATAATTTAAAGCTTGTTTGACCTATTTTTTATTAGGTATGCTTTGACTGGAAGGCCTAGATAAAAAAAAAATCGGTGGAAAATAAAAAGGAGCAGTCAGCTACTGGTGGCGTCAGAAATAGGCAGCACCGTTTCGGCGAATTGGAGGAAACGGTGATAACACTAACGGCTTTAGAGACGAGTACAAGTGGAATTAAAAATACAGTGAGCATGGGCTTATCGATATCAGCCGACGTATCAATGTCATCAGTGACCTGCAGTCCAGCACTGCCTAGGCGTACTCCTAGGTCACTGGATACATGTAGAGCCGATTTAATAAAAGAAAAACTTACAATTCGAAAAGAATTTCAGGAAAAAGTTCTCGATAAGTTGGACGATATTTCCTCAGGCATGCGACGACTAGGCAGAGCATTGGATAAGCAAAACAATTTAAAAAAAGTGGAAGTGGTAGAAATTAAAAGGCACAACATAGCTATGGAGAATTTGATAGCTGCTAAGGATTCCATAAAACAGCAAATGTTAGAAGTATAGGAAATAAAAATTGCGAGCCACTACAAAAAATTATTATAATAATTAAGTAAATACTTAATTAAAGATATAAATATTTTGAGTTAATATTTATTTAGGATATTATATCCGTGTAAGTGTTGCACATGTAGCTTTACTGATTTGTGAAGCTGCATCATTATAAGTTGATGAAAAAATTTGATTACTTTCTGTAGAAATGTATGGTTCCGAATTAATTTCTAAAGTTTCATCATTCACGCGATAGTGAATGCAAACGTTGTATAACGCTGCCGCAACATTAACGATTTGAGATGCCTTCCATGGCTCGTAGTGAAGCTCACGAGCTCCCAGAAGACATCTATATCGATTTTTTAAAACACCTTTTGTTCTTTCAACGATATTTCTCGCTTTTGCATATATTATATTATAGTATTTTTCTTCTGGGCTTCCTGAGGGAGGGGTACGTAATGGTATCATTAAGTATGGTTCTAGGGCATATCCAGCATGGGCATACTATATATAATAAAACGATTTTGATGTTTAAAAATTTGTAAGGCGTTTGGGGAATTTTTGTAACATATATGTTTGTATGTATAATACCCAAAAACCAAGTGTTTCGTTCACCACCAAGGTACTATTTCTCATGAAAATAACGAGCATTGCTGACATTCCATATGTGGGAGTCGTGATTGCTGCCAGGAAACTGAGCATTCACATAACGTATTTTCATATTATTGTCACATATGTGCAAAACATTGATTAAGATGTTTGAAATATGAATTTGTCACCAAACTTACAATCATGGCATTGATACTAAAGTATCCTTTGCGGTTATAATAGAGAAATTTATCTTTAGTTGGAGCAACGATTTTAATATGTGTCCCGTCTACACACAAAATCGCTCCTGGAAATCCGTATTTATGAAAAAAATCCTTTTCGCCTTACTTTTTTCAACGTTACTTAACTCGAGGTTTATCCACTGAGGGCACAAATGGGACTGAAGCAATTCCAATACTTCTTTTAAGATGCAACAAAATGTTGACTGAGCTATTGGAATATCGAGTCTTTACCCACTCCATGCTGATGGCCTCCTTCAGTTAAAAACCGAAAAACCGAAGACAATCGATGAAGTAAAGATATAGATGACGATTTTGGACAACTTGAATTCCTCTCTAGAATATCAAGGACATACGTAAAGGCCGCCTTATTTAAGCAATAGTTTTTAATAAACCTGTTTTAGAAAAATAATTTTAATAAAATTTGACAATGAATTTTTGTGGATTCTTCAACTATACATTGTTTCGCCCGCATAGAGAAGGGTTGCTCTTGTCCCTCAGTGATTTTCGCTGAATTTTTAGATCATGCCGACTTCTCTCACGTTCTTCCTCAAGCAACATAAATAAAAACGTTAGCGAATCCATATTTTGTTCGTAAAATCAATTTGAATATAAACGATTTCAGTTTTATCAATCAAAATATAAATTTTTTCTTCTACGCAATGTCAAAATTCAAAATAAAGTCTGGCAACAAAAGATTCGAATTCACATGGATTCAATGATAGCAAAATATTCGTATTCGTACCTTCGCTACGATGGATTGCGTGATAAGGCTGATTATCATAATATCCTAATACTATAAAAATTTAATATATGTATGTCTATATGTAAATTAGTCCTTTTATTAATTTAAACTTTCATACACATCTATCCTACAGATATGTACGTAAGTGCAGTTAAAATTCAAAACAAGATATTATAATTTACAAGTAATATAATATGCGCGCGCTGTTCTATATATATGTGCATACTATGAGCGTCAAAAGTGAGTCAACATCTGTGGAAAGTTTGGCAGATACCGTTATATTTCAACAAGTTTTTGCATGCACATTGGTTGGTAAATTAAATTCGGCATTTTCCTTCTTTATTCGTAGTCGTTATTTGAAGTGAAACAGTCAGTGAGCTAAACAAATTAATATATATAAAATTATGAGATCCGAAATATCCTTGGAAACCWGGAAAATCATTATTTATATATATATTATATATATTATTGACTGGAAGAAAAATGGGAYATCTTTGCGACAAATTCCTAAAATTGTTGAAGACATCCCACATATATAAAAACAATTGTGCTTAAATTTAAAAACCATAATCATTTACCACACCATAGCATTTTAACCGATCAGGCCGACTAAAACGGCTGAATGAAAGGCAAGAAGGCAAATAATCTGTACAGTTAAGTAGAAACCTGGTAGTAGTGCAGTAGAGATTGCGAAAGACAGCACAACGGAATCCGAAAACACCGTAAGTGACCGGACAATCAGAAGAATTTTACATAAAAATGGCTGCCGACCGCGAAAGAAGCCATTTATTTCAAAAGTTAACAAGCGAAACGATTAAATTATGCCCAAAAATGCAAAAACAAAGATTTTTCTTTCTGGAGCACTGTCCTTTTTACTGACGAAAGTAAATTTGCGATTTTCGGTTTAGAAAAGTACAGAAAAGTCTGGCGAAAAAAAATGCAGGATATATGCAACCAAATCCGCAAACAACGGTAAAACATGGTTGAGGCTCGGTAATGGTCTGGAGTTGGTGAACTTGCTTTTATTGAATCTACAATGATTGCGCGAGGTTAATTTAAGGTATTAAAAAGCAATGTTGCTCCAAGCGTTGCTAAATTGGACTTGTTTAGTTAATGGATGTTCCAGCAAGACAATGACCCCAAGCATACCTCATGCTTGTCGAAAAAATGGCTACTGTATCGAACACAAAAATGGCTGGAACATCCCCCTAAATACGAAAAAAAAACAAGTCTCGAGTCAATAGTTCCTTAAAGCTGTATGGATGGAGAAAAATACAAACATACTCATATACGTACACATGTAAATATGTGGGTATGACATTCCCACGAAAACAACGCACACACAACATACATTTTTTTTGGTTTTTTTTTTTATTTTGGAGGGGGAATCTTCGAAAGATACCGTCAGTTTTCCGGACGGTATGCACGATTCGTATTGGGCGCTAATGCAGAGACCAATACGCCTACGTACTAAACCCTTAACTCCATTGTCTTTGCTTGTTTATTTACCCCACGGAACTGCCGTTAAGCATTACATCGTGGGGCCAAGCTTAGCCATTCGGCTCGTCAGTCAGGTCATTCAGACCTACTCCTCATTCATCCTTCTGATTTCACTGCGTTGCCACTCTTTCATTCTTAGCTCTCTCAGAACTATAGCACACCACGCTCTCACACTATCCCATACTTGTTTTGACTCAGTTATAAACCGCACTATGTTATCGGGTGTCACTTGTTCCATTGTCAGGTTCTGTATATCGGCTCTCTTCTTTTCACACCGTCGGCAGAAAAAGAAGATGTGTAGCGCGTTTTCCCCGCTTCTGTCGCAGAAAGAACAATTCGTCCCGTCGTCATGTCTATATTTATAGAGATACTCTCTAAAACACCCGTGTCCCGTCAGAAACTGCGTCAGGTAGAAATCTGTTTCTCTATGTTTCCTATCTAACCATGCTTTTACGTTTCTGATTAGTCCATTTTTCTGTCGTAGCTGCATTCCACCGTCCTTGGCACTCATTGAGGCTTGTTTGCCGCTCTTCCTTCCTCTCTTCAGCTGTTAGTTGCCTACCCAGTCTTGTAGACCTGTCATATACTCTTTTGAGTTCCATGGCCCTTATCTCTGGTGGCATGATGCCTGCTAAAACATCAACCGCTTCGTGGGATACCGTACGAAATGCACACGTGACCCTTGTGGCACTAAGCCGCATTGAAATGCTGGTCCCCATATGGGCGCCGCGTACATCAGAATTGATTGGCTCACCTTGGCCAATAGCKCTCGCCTATTTTGRCTTGGTCCACCAATGTTGGCCATTATTCTTGATAGGCCGGCCGTCACACGTGCTGCTTTCTCACATACCTTTTCGATGTGCGTCTTGTAGCTAAGTCTATTGTCAATAAGCAGTCCTAGGTACTTTAGTGCCTTCTGGGTCACTATACTGTGGCCGTCAATATTTAATTTAATGTCTTCGAACTTTTTCTGCTTGAGATCAGGACAGTTTCAGTTTTTTGACCAGCGAGTTGAAGTTTTGTTGCCGTGAGCCACTCTTTAATCGTTAACGCCGCTTGATTGCAGAGGTACTCAAGTTGTCTCAGTTCTTTTGCTACCACTGTTATGGCAATATCATCCGCATATCCGATTATCTGTACCTTCCTGGAGACGCAGCACCCCGTCGTACAACACGTTCCACAACAATGGGCCAAGCACGGAGCCTGGTGGAACTCCGCCCGTTACCCTATATGTTTTTTGTCCGTCATCAGTATCTTACTGTAACAACTGGTCAGACAAGTAGCTGGATATGATCCTAACCAAGTAAGCAGGGGTTTTGTTACGTTCTAGTGCTCTTATAATATGAGGTCAGTATGCCGAATTGAACGCATTTTTAACGTCAAACGTGATAACTGCCCAGTATTCCTTAGTACCATACATCCAACTTTTACCCTCTATTGCCTTGTTAGCTATGTCAGTAAGCTTTTTAATCGCATCAGTGGTCTATCTCTGTTTGCGGAAACCACATTGGTAGTCAGACAGACCTTTCTCTCCTTCCTTTTCTAGATGCAGCTCTAATCGTGCACAGATTATCCGCTCTAGTATCTTGCCGGTCGTATCCAGCATACAGAGCGGTCGATATGAGTTGGGCTCTCCTGCTGGTTTATTTGGGTTCTGCAACAGGACCAGTCTCTGCTTTTTCCAGATTTTCGGGAAGATACCTTTTTGTAAGCACCGCGTATACAATTCAGCAATCTTTAAAGCCTTATTTGGGATACCATCCACACCTGGTGCTTTAGCATTGCCAAATCTCTCTGCCGTTTTATTAACACCACATCAGTGCCTACTGTCCATTCCGTTTCAGGAGGTTCTTGCCCTCGCGCCGTTCGATTTTCTAGAGGCTGGGTGGGGAATAGAGTTTCCACAACGGTTTCCAGTAGCACTGGGTACGTCGGTGCTTGTCCTTTACCACCTCTTGTCTTAGTCATTACCAGCTTGTAAGCAATCACCCCATGCAGAGCCGGATTAAGGGCAGGGCCGACGGGGCCTACAAAATGATAGAATAAAATAATCTTTTTTCACCAGTACAAACGATTTTTCTTGCTTTAACATTTTTATTCTATTTTATTTTATTTMATTTTTGTTACTTAGTTGATTTAAATAGAATTTTATTATATTATTCGACACAGTTAATGTTATCATTTTATTTTAACTTGATATAACGAAATTTTTGGTTAAAATCGTGTTACAAATAGGTAACGCGATATTGGTTAGGCCATATTTCGTTCAATTTTTTTTCCACCTCTCAGTGTGAGCAACGCAGTCGAACTATCGATTCATATCGAGAAAATCGAGAGTAAATTGTCTTAAGGTCTAACTATAATGTGCATAAGTTAGCTTAAGCCAGCGTAAGCAACTGTCCGAATACACACAAATTGTATGTTGCAGCTATAATGTACTTTACATCAAGTTTCGTTCAGTTTTTTCAAATGTAATTTGCTTAAGGAAAATACTAAAGTGGTCGCATTTTCCGTACGGAATCAGCTGTTTTCGTTTTTTTTTTTTTTCAATTGATACATCATTTTGAATTTGAAAATGAAAAGGACGAAGAGTGTTTTGCCAACAATTAAAATCATTTCAAATTTGAATATGGAGGACGACGAATGCTTTATCCAGAATTTAATAGATAATATTGAAAAAAAGAAATGTTTGTACAATCAGCTGTTTTCGTTTTTTTTCAACTGATACATCATTTTGAATTTGAAAATGAAAAGGACGAAGAGTGTTTTGCCAACAATTAAAATCATTTTAAATTTGAATATGGAGGACGACGAATGCTTTATCCAGAATTTAATAGATAATATTGAAAAAAAGAAATGTTTGTAAAAACGAGATGCTTTTTATTTCAATCGTACAAACAAAGAAAAGGCATGGAAAGCAATTGCAGAAATATGCGGTAAAAGTGGTATGTATTAAAACTGTTATATTAATATATATTTTTGTATTTTATATTTTGTATGTTTGTTTCAATTAAAAGATCAAGAATTCAAACATAGATGGAAGCTACTCCGGGAGCGCTTCTGCAAGGGGATTAAAAGGTTAGAAGCGCCATCAGGTAGCGGAATGAGCTACTTAGATGAATGGCGTTTTTTAAAACCTATGATGTTTTTGAAAGACTCCGTCACACCACGCCACGCCGGTAGGTATTGTGTATAAATTTTAATTTTTTGAAATATAAGTTTTTCATTGTGCAGCACACGGGATAATGCAGTAGCAAATACAGACTCAGTCTTGGAGTCATCGATGAGTGATAGTTGTAAGGAAATTTCATCGGCACCTCCAAAAAATAAAAATAAAAGTCTACCTAGAAAGTCTCTACCAAAAATTCGGCGCAACAATGGAAAATTTAGAAAAGCAAATGGCGGGGCCGGCTGAAAGATGTGAATCTGACGAGGCCTTTATGACGACGGTTTTGTGTCTGAGAAAGACCTGCCAGTATCAGTTTCCAAGAGAAAATGATATTGGAGTTGTATCAGACATGAAATTGAACGACAAGAATTCAACCTAATTTCCTTATTTTATTTTCTTTTTTTTTTTTTAAAGGCTTGAAGCATTGATTTTTTTAGTTGTAGTTTTAGTATATATATTTATATTTATTATAACAAAGATGCATAAAATGCTTCAAATTACTGTACCTGAACTACATGAATTATTTTAGTTTGAATTTTTAACAAAAAACAATCGAATGAAATACATATATAAAATCCCATTTAGTTTTATTAAAAAAGAAATAAACAAGTTCGAAATGATGTTAGATATATAAATTTAAAATATATTTTAAAAAGTGTTAAAAAACTGCATAAGTTATTTCTAATTTCCAATGAACTTCATCCACCGTAATGATGCAAATTGGAAGATTGCATAATCGATGGGATATTACTTTCAACTTCTCTGCGCCATAAACCGTCATGAAACTCATCATTAGAGTCCTCCCAGTCAGCATAGTTGCTTGCAATATACGAAGATGCATTTTCATTATTAAACATAATAAAATTATGTAAGGCAACGCACGCCAAAACAATTTTTTCTGCATTTTCCGGAAATAAATGTAATGTTGTTAGTAAAACTCGCCAACGCGCTACTAGTATTCCAAAAGATTTTTCAGTTGTGCGACGAGTTCTTGATAACCTTTTATTAAAAACCTCTTTTTCATTTGGTAGCATTCCCCCAGGGTATGGACGCATTAAATTTATCCCTAAAGGAAAGGCAGCATCATCAATGAAGAAGTGTGCAGTTTTTAGTTGCGTATTTGGTAAGTCTTTCGGTGGAGGGATGGGAAGTTTGCGATTTAGCAACCTCTTTACCAATCCACTCACTTGAAAAATGCCTATACACGTAAAGAGAAATAATAATATTAATTTAAAAAAAAAAGAAGTGCACAAATATAAAAGTCCTTACCACCATCACTCTGACTTCCATATGCACCAATATCTATGTAAGTAAACCGATATCGTCCATCACATACTGCTAACAACACAATAGAACAAAATTTTTTGTAGCAGAAAAATTTACTACCGCTTTTAGGTGGGCAGAGATATGCTTCCCATCAATAGATCCAACACAGTTGGGCATATTCCACAGTTCCCAGAAATCTTGAGAAATTTGCTTGAAATCCTCTTCATTAGGCTCAGATACATAAACAACCCCTAACTGCGTCCAAAGGACTTCAGCTGTCTCCAGAATAATATGCGTAACCGTTTCCTTCCCCAGTTGAAATGACCATGCCAACGATTGAAACGAAGTCCCTTGTGATAAATATTTTTAAGAAAAAGAAAAAAGAATAAGACATAATAAAAATGTATTAAAATGAACAAACTTACTGTAATGTCAAAGCTAATCGAAATTCCGGATGCACAGRCTCCCTCAACGAATTCTTTTTTAAAAAGGGCTCAGCAAGAGTAAGCAAAAGTCCATATGGGTTGTGTTTGGTATCGCGCCGGTTAATTTTGGCTCACCGTACCTAAACGAGAGAACCAAATTGAAAATTTTAAACACACATGTATGCTTAAATTATCGAACTTTATTTTAAAACATACTTTATAAAAACCTGTTCACAAATTTTTCCACAAATTCACTTTAAAATATGCTATTTTTTGCAAATTTCTAAATATATGGTAGTGTATTTTCATCTGTTGTGCATTGTACCAAACCAATTATGGATACATTTTCACGCACATATATTACTTATGAATTATAAAAACCACTAGTAATGTTTTTAATTACTTTTGATCGTTAATTTCTTTGAAAATCTTTAAATAAAATACACATTTTTCTGCAATGAGTTCAATAATGCGAAAATCCAAAATGACTGCCTAATTTGAACTGTCAAATTACCCAGAAAGCTCGAACAAAAGGGAATAAATTAAGTCCACTTGGCAATAAATGTATGAAGTGAACACGAAAAGGTGTTCAATGCTAAAATAACTGTAGATGGCGTAGCC
>NW_017537025.1:102287-105644 GCF_001853355.1 Bactrocera latifrons
AAAGCGCGGCCGGAGGCCGCCAATGCAGAAAGGAATGAAAAGCTAAAATACTGTGGAGGAAATCCCGGTGAAGCATTATTTTACAAATTTAAGTATAAAACAAATTAAGGCCTTACATTTCTTCACGATTACATTTTGGTTTTCTTTATTTTGATTCTTTGTCCATACAAAAATGTTGCCTGGGTTGCATTGGTTTCAGTTTGTATGGAAAAATGAGCAAAAACACTGATTTTTGGTCATTTTCAAATGGTTCCCTACAGGTCCTAGGGGCTCTAGGGGGTCGAGCAGGGGTTTATTAAAAAGTTCGATCCTTCCTCTTTCCAATAAGGGGTCGGGAGGGAGGGTAGGCCCCCCCTGTTTTCTGGTCAATCCTTTTCATTTCTAGGAAACGTACAAAAAAACCATCCTTTTTCCTCTTTCTGTTTATTTCCCTCACTGAACATGACCGAACTCTTTTTTTTGTAATTTCAATAATTCCTGTTAATATGCGTATTCATTTTAATTGTTTTTAAATATTTTAATTTTCTATTCATTTTTGAAAAATGTAAACGAAATATAAAACCAAAACACAAATTGCTTATTGACACTTTTCTTCTGCATGTAAATACATTATAGTCATTCAAAAGTCTACTCTTCATTCGTTATGCATTTGACAGGCTTTTCGTTCATTTTTTGACAGTAACATACGGCAGCGTATGCACATTATAGTTAGGCCTTTACTGTGTCAATTGCTGTAAAATGAATCTTATTAATGATATTGTCTCTGGACCGTTTGTTGCTGATGTTCATAAGGAATTGTTTCCTTCGATTAATTAACGTCAGCTAGAAAGGTAAATGTGTCAATACCACAAGTTAATAACGCATTCGCAACATATATCTGCAAGCTTTGCTGAAATAATTCATGAAATGTGATTTATTTTTAATTTGCCAAAACCAGGCGTGTAAAATTAGCTTTTCAGAAGCTTAAATTTAATTTTTTGAATGTCATTTGTAAAAAATAACCTTACCCACCCGCATTGTAACTGAGTTAACCTTGACATAAAAATACAATCCAAATTTGATGTTTAAAAAATAATCAAATCACTATTATAACATTACTTACATTAACAAACGATAAAAATCTAAAGAACACAGAGTTTGAATAATAAAAAATCAGTTGTGTACAAGCAGCTGCATTAGTGACTACATATAGCGTTTTCAGTTTGCCCTAGGTAAGGGTAGGCTCTAGGAAATTCCTAAATTTTTATTTATAGAGTGTGAAATGTTGGTAAAATGTCAGGGAGTCCGTAATCGTCCATTTCGCACAGACACGGTCATGAAATATCATAAGGATTGTTTAATCTACAAAATTTAACGGCAAAGTCCTATAATAAATATGTATTCTCATGTAAATTTATAATTTCTCGCGCGTTCGCCTACCTAGGGCCTACCCTTGTCTAGGGCAAGCTAAAAACTCTATATAATCAGGTTCTATGATTACCATATCATTATTCATGTTGACAGTTCGGATGTAAATTGCTTCAAAATAGTATTTTTAGTCATAAAAACGTTTTCTGTTTTATAATTAAATTATGAGATCTCTTATATGGTCGGCAGTGATAAAGTGTTTAATTTCGTTTATAGATAAGAACTGCAGTCAAATTGTGTCGGATTTAGAAAATTCGTTATTCTGGTATTTTGCAACTCTTAAACTTTGGAATATCGTAATGGAAGATTCCTTATGAGGTAAGTATATCATCATAATGTTGATGATCACTTTTCTAATAATTTACATATTTATTCGTGTAATTGTACATCTGCAGGCATTATAACGTTACAAGGTAAAAAGTGATATGGATGACAGGCACAAGAATCCACGGATATACCTTAGTGGAGCAAAAAAACGGAAAGCTTTTGAAAAAAAAGAAAAAGGATCACTTAGAAGTCTTTGCAAAGACTTCCAAACTTGATAAATTTTTCCATGCCACGACTTTATCTGATGTAACAGATGAACGTCATTTATTGAATTCAGKACAGACTGAAAAATCATCATCAGAAACGGAAAAATTGCTATTAAACACAAATTCACAGCAGAACAACGTCAGCGAAAATGAAGTCGATACAGCAACTACAGTAGTTTCGGAACAAGAAGAGAAAAAKTACGATGATAAAAATGATATTGGGTTCTGGGCAAATACACTTACGGAAGCATTGAAAGATTTTTGGATCAAACAAGGGTCAACTAAATTACAGCAGTGCGAAGAAAGAGTTCTAGAAACATGATCTGTTCTTCAATCACGAGATGATGGATACGCAGACCGGAAATGCAGTAAAAGTCTTTTTCAGCGAACGCTTCCTAATAAGGAAAAACTTGATCGTTCTTGGCTTTATTTTTCACCTTCAACTGGCAAAATTTACTGCTTTGTTTGTATCCTGTTAGCTGAAGAACGTGAATCTCATTTCATAAAAAATGGATTTTGTGACTGGAGACATGCTTCAGAACGTGTTGCTGAACATGAGAAGTCAAAAAGTCATGTCGATTCAATTGTAGCATATGCGACCCGGAAAAACCGTAATGCTTGTTTAGATCAGGCAATTCAGCAACAGGTTTGTGTTACTTCTACCATAATTATTAACAAATAATAAAGGAGTGTTGGCAATTAGTAGAGAACTATGCGACATCAGTCGTAAGAGCTCGTACTTTTCCTGTTATTTCTTTTTAAAGTTGTGTGTATCATTAATTTCAAAGGTTAAAAATTAATCCACAGATCACACAAAAGACCGCATACTGGCGTGAAGTATTAAGAAGGGTTGTCAGCACCATCAAATTTCTTGCGGAATGTGGCTTTTCGTGGCTCCGATGAAATTCTTGGCTCACCCAATAAWGGAAATTTTCTTGGAATACTRGAACTTCTAGCTCAGTATGACCCCWTTTTSGCCGGACACAKCAAGGAACACGGAAATAAGGGACGAGGACACGTAAATTATTTATCCTCAACAATATGCGAGGAAATTATAACTTTGATGGGGAAAAAAGTACAGGCAGAAATAATCAGCAGTATAAAAAAAAAAAAAAAAAATACTATTCAATATCTGTTGATTCATCACCTGATGAAGCACACATCGATCAATTAACCATTACTATCAGATACATGGAAGGCTTGAATCCAGTTGAACGATTTTTAACTTTTATTTCAAATGGTGGTGACACAGGGTAAGAGATGGCGAATGCCCTTCTTTAGTTCCTAATAAAACATAGTATTGACATACAAGACTGCCCTGGTCAGTCGTACGATACTGCTGCACCCAACATGAGCGGCAAGTACAAAGGCATGCAGGCAAGAATTTCAGAAGATAATAATAATGCGGATTACATTC
>NW_017537025.1:107034-111348 GCF_001853355.1 Bactrocera latifrons
AAGCGTCGCATGCTTTAATGACGTGCCGCACTAATGTCTCGGCCTGACGATTTATGTCTTCCTCAAATGTTAAATGATGGTTTCCATCTTCCATCCTTTTCTCTGTACTTTTTTAGTGGACATATTCCTTCAATTTTGCCACACATGACACCTTGTTGTCCGTGCTAGAGAGTTGCTAGCGAAGGTTATGTCAATGAACGATTCCCGACCGTTCTTCTCGAACGTATTTTGATTTCCGGTATTTAGTAACACAATGTCTAACGACAAGAAGGCCTTCAGCAGAGCATCTCTACGCCTATTTGTGCAGATGCTACCCCACTCCATCGCCCATGCATTAAAATCGCCAACTATCACCTTTCTTGTAGTAGACAGAATTTCTCTGACTAGTTCATCCAGGATTTTCTCAAAGTCAATCTGCGATATGCTTGGCAGCATGTAGCAACTATAAAAATTGATTCCACATATTTTGGCTCGTGTGTAAAAAGATTTCCCTGATAGCGGTTTATCCTGAAACATTTCCCCTCCACATGCCCATATGGCAGCTTTGTTTGTGTTGTCAGAGATCCATGTCGCGCCGCTTATATTTTTGTACTGTTCGCAAGATATAGCTACGTCGACCTTTTCCTCGTAAACCGTCTGCTTAAGAAGCTCTTGTGTAGCCTCACAGTGGTTTAGATTGAGTTGCATGACTTTAATTTTTCGATGTTTTTACACGCCTCTTGATAGAGAGGACACTTTTTGCTTCCTATTTGGTGGTCAATGTTTCCCTGCCCTTTTCCACTTGCACTGCATGACGGGTTTTTATTACATGGCTTTGCAAATTGTCCAGTTTCTCCACACTTGACACAGCACTTGCTCCTGTCATCTGGGTTGTTACATGCTTTCGCCATATGTCCGTATTCCATGCATCTGAAACACCTGAGATTTTGCTTCGCCCTTATTCTGCACTACCCAGACTATCAAGAAGTACCCTTGCTACCAACGTGGGTAGACTTACTACGGTTGTTTGGGTTTCTAGGTATGCCGTTCTGATGCTCTTAATCGAGTTTATATTAAAGTTGCTCAACTCGTTTACTCGTAGGCGTATTGCCTCAGTAATGTCCTCTTTCGTTGTGATTTCATCAAGATCAGGTATTTCTACAAGAACCTCGTGAGTTAGATCTTTTATTTGCGCATTTTCTCCCAACACTTTACTTATTTCGGTCTTGAAGACCCCCGTGCTCTTCATCTGGGCCTCCTCCAGCTCTAACAGAATTTGGCCTTTTGCCGTCTTTCTTATCTTGGTCACATTTTCCCCTCATTTTTGCAACGTATCATTCTTTTTGGCAGTCCTGAGGATGTCACTATATGACATGTCCCCGGTTTTTTCTATTACTATTGCATCGGGTCGAGGTGGTGGTTTATGTAGTGTCTTCCGTAGTTGCTTACGTTTAACCGTGATCCAGCCATCTTGTTTCGCCATTTCTTTCTCCTTGCTTGTGACTGAGTTGTCGCACTTTGATTCCTTGCTGAGGGGAACTTCCATTTTGTTAGACCATTCCTTATGGCAAGTTTTATTCTTCTTCGGCGGTTTTCTTCGTTTTGGCTGTATTTCGTCTCGAGGCCTCTTGGGTGTATTCTCTGTGTTGGTTGTCATCACTAGAAAATTACGTCGTGCTTCCTTATTTGCCATGTGCTCCTCCWGAGCACTTGCGTGCAACTTTGCTATCACACCGAGAAGATCTCTCATGGTGTTGTTGATAGACCGCTGTGATGGGTGTATTATTTCGATCAACTTCTTAATCGCTTCCCCTAGTTCAACCATACAGTCTCCACGAGGTTGCATCGCTTTTGCCAGGGGAGTGGTGTCGCCCAACGCTGGTGGTGATGACCTCGCTCTCAAAGGTTTGTCAACACCAAGGTTTTTAATCGGGGACCTACCCAATTTTGGTGCCCTCTTAAAGGGATCTGCTTCCACAATAACGGTACTTCGGGGGGAGTTTTGCCCTTTATTACCATCATCGCTCACGCTCCCAGTGCTGCTGCCTCCTATAATCCCAAAAATATTGCTGCTGTTGTTGTTAGTGTTTTTGCTTCTCGGTTTATTCTCCATATGTTTGTTTTGCCAGCGCATCGTGTGCAAGGGGGCGGGCCGAAGTAAACAGGAACGGGTGTACCATCGGGGACACTGCCCCTACCCCAGTTTCCTGAGGCCTGTCCTTCGCTTTATCAGTCCGGAAAAACACGGACCGACCGGCTCCAATGCACACTCCTTGAACAGGGCCCGAAGGGGCTGGTTCCTGGTTCGCCGCAGCAGACACATCGGCAGAGCATGCTCACATCACCCTCTCCATCCCGCCAGCAGAGAAATCGCTGTTGACACTTTGAGGGACTCCCAGTGCGCTCTGGTGAGCAGACGTGACCTGAGGGGGACACGTATTTCTATGAGGCATTGTCGGTTCGCTATAGTCATAGGAGCATCAGCGGATCTGCAAGCTTTTATGGCGCGTTCTCCACTCCTGTCGCTTATCGTCGGGGATTGCTTATTCGTTTTAACTTATTTCGCAACTGACCTGCTACTACAGTCCGTTCGGCTATCCGCGACCTGCCGACCCCCCCGGTAGCTTAGAGCCCAGCTAGAGAGAACAGAATACTCCATCCGTGATACATAACATACATACTTACATATACGCGTTCACGTGTAAATATGTCACCCGCAAAAATTACAAATATGGTTCTACAAAAACACCAATCCTCTCAAATAGCTTCAGAAAGAAACGTCAAAATTTTAATTAAACAACAATAACATTTTCTTTCATGAACGCAATCGTACTTCAAAAAGCATATTCGATTCATTCATAAAAGCAGACCCTGCCGTGCCTATAAGCGTCTTTTCGCGACGATTTCAAAAGCTAAAAATCATAAATTGAAAAGATGTCTGAAATGTATGAGAACGAAAAAGTGACAACCCCGCAAATATAAGTATATTTCAATATATTATAATAAAATTGACAACACAGTTTATTTGTCGATTTTCAAGTTAAGAAATATTTCAAAGAAAACATTCAATATTCTTCTGATTTTTGTGTACAATCAATCCCGGTTAAGTAGTACTCCGCTTGAAATCCATTCCTTCTTAACTGCCTGTATCTTTCTTGAAATACATTAACTTACTTAACTTAATTACTTAAAACAGTAGAAGTACGACTCGTTTAAATATCCGCAGTCGCTTATGTACCAAACAAAAATACGAAGATACATCCAGCTACCTGGCTGTTTCCGGATTGAAAAACCACCAACCAGATCGATCACGTTGTGATAGACGGAAGACACGTCTCCAGTATTTTAGATGCGCGTGCGCTTCGAGGTCCTAACGTCGACTCGGACCACTACCATGTTGCAGCCAAGATTCAAAAAATCAAAAAAAAGCACGCCATCAAACACAATTAAGGTTCGACGAGAAGCTGCAATCACACCTGACAGCCGAACGATTTTCTACTCGGCTTGCACTCCTGCTCTCTGAGAGCACTCGTCAACAACTTGGTACAAGGGAACTGTGGGACAGCATTTCAAACTCCCACCGTACAGCTGCAACCGAAACCATTGGTTATCGGAAAGTCCAAAAGAACAGCTGGTACGACGAGGAGTGTCGTGTCGCAGCGGAGAGAAAACAGGCTGCATACCTCACAACGTTACGATCGACCACAACACGTGCGGGATGGGATAGATACCGAGAGTTGAAGAGGGAAGCGGGACGCATTTACAGACAGAAAAAGAAAGAGGCCTAAATGTGTGAGTATGAAGAACTTGATCAGCTGGCCGACAGGGGTAATGCTCGAAAATTCTACGACAAAATGCGGCTGCTTACAGAAGGTTTCAATACCGGAGCATACTCTTGTAGATCCCCCGAAGGTGATCTAGTCACCGATGCCCAGAGCATACTTAAATTGTGGAGGGAACACTTCTCCAGCCTGCTGAATGGCAGTGAACGCACAACGCCTGGAGAARGCGAACCCGATTCCCCAATCGATGACGATGGAGCAGACTTTACATTGCCGACCAGGAAGAAGTTCGAATAGCAATTACCGACCTGAAGAACAACAAAGCGGTGGGGGCTGATGGATTGCCGGCCGAGCTATTCAAACACGGCGGCGATGAGCTCATAAGGAGCATGCAACAGCTTCTTTGTAAAATATGATCGGACGAAAGCATGCCCAACGATTGGGATTTAAGTGGGCTATGCCCAATCCTCAAAAAAGGAGACCCCACAATCTGCGCCAACTACCGTGGGATAAGCCTCCTCAATATCGCATATAAGGTTCTATCGAGCGTATT